>NC_143041.1:41134946-41157446 GCF_057628025.1 Oncorhynchus mykiss
CCAAGTGGAGTGTTTAACTGAGACGGACTGTTCCATTTTGCTGGTTCTGTAGGGGGGTTTACCTGGCGGCAGTGTTCTACCACAAAGACAGTCTACTGGTGACCACAGAGGACCAGATCCCTATAGTGGAGGTGGATGACTCTTACGGCAGCTCTCTCATGCAGGACTTCCTATGGTTCACTAAGGTATTGTGGGTAATGTAGTTCATTACAGGGCAGCAGCCACATATAGAGCATTTTTAGCACTCGTGTATCAGGCTAGATTCTGCGTTTCAATCAAATTACTGTACATCAATATTTCTCTACAATTATGTTTATAATGCAGTCTCTCTCTCTCTCTCTCTCTCTCTCTCTCTCTACCTATCCCCTTTTCTCTCTCTAGTTGTCGTGTATGTGGGAGGATGTGCGGTGGCTGAGACAGAGTATGTCTGTCTCCATGTCCTCCTCCTCCACACTACAGGCCAGACAGAAGATGTTGGCTGCCGCTGGGCAACTACAGGTGCACCCCTGTGTGTGTGTGTGTGTGGGGGGGGGGGGGGGGGGGGGGGTGTATGTGAGTCAGAGATTAGTAGATAGGCAGACATACAGATACAGTGAGGCAAAAAAGTATTTAGTCAGCCACCAATTGTGCAAGTTCTCCCACTTAAAAATATGAGAGAGGCCTGTAATTTTCATCATAGGTACACTTCAACTATGACAGATGAAATGAGAGAAAAAATCCAGAAAATTACATTGTAGGATTTTTGATGAATTTATTTGCAAATTATGGTGGAAAATAAGTATTTGGTCACCTACAAACAAGCAAGATTTCTGGCTCTCACATACCTGTAACTTCTTCTTTAAGAGGCTCGACTGTCCTCCACTTGTTACCTGTATTAATGGCACCTGTTTGAACTTGTTATCAGTATAAAAGACACCTGTCCACAACCTCAAACAGTCACACTCCAAACTCCACTATGGCCAAGACCACAGAGCTGTCAAAGGACACCAGAAACCAAATTGTAGACCTGCACCAGGCTGGGAAGACTTGCAGCTTGGTTTGAAGAAATCAACTGTGGGAGCAATTATTAGGAAATGGAAGACATACAAGACCACTGATAATCTCCCTCGATCTGGGGCTCCACGTAAGATCTCACCCCGTGGGGTCAAAAGGATCACAAGAACGGTGAGCAAAAATCCCAGAACCACACGGGGGGACCTAGTGAATGACCTGCAGAGAGCTGGGACCAAAGTAACAAAGCCTACCATCAGTAACACACTACGCCGCCAGGGACTCAAATCCTGCAGTGCCAGACGTGTCCCCCTACTTAAGCCAGTACATGTCCAGGCCCGTCTGAAGTTTGCTAGAGAGCATTTGGATGATCCAGAAGAAGATTGGGAGAATGTCATATGGTCACATGAAACCAAAATATAACTTTTTGGTAAAAACTCAAATCGTCGTGTTTGGAGGACAAAGACTGCTGAGTTGCATCCAAAGAACACCATACCTACTGTGAAGCATGGGGGTGGAAACATCATGCTTTGGGGCTGTTTTTCTGCAATGGGACCAGGACGACTGATCCGTATAAAGGAAAGAATGAATGGGGCCATGTATTGTGAGATTTTGAGTGAAAACCTCCTTCCACCAGCAAGGGCATTGAAGATGAAATGTGTCTGGGTCTTTCAGCATGATAATGATCCCAAACACACCGAAGGAACGAAGGAGCATTTCAAGGTCATGGAGTGGCCTAGCCAGTCTCCGGATCTCAACCCCATAGAAAATCTTTGGAGGGAGTTGAAAGTCCAGAAACAGCCCCAAAACATCACTGCTCTAGAGGAGATCTGCATGGAGGAATGGGCCAAAATACTAGCAACAGTGTGTGAAAACCTTGTGAAGACTTACCGAAAATGTTGGACCTCTGTCAATGCCAACAAAGGGTATATAACAAAGTATTGAGATAAACTTTTGTTATTGACCAAATACTTATTTTCCACCATAATTTGCAAATAAATTCATTAAAAATCCTACAATGTGATTTTCTGGATTTTTTTCTCATTTTGTCTGTTATAGTTGAAGTGTACCTGTGATGAAAATTACAGGCCTCTCTCATCTTTAATTGGGTGAACTTGCACAATTGGTGGCTGACTAAACACTTTATTGCCCCACTGTATAATGGTTTATTTATTGATTGATGTCATTCTCAGAGCTTGTTGGGGACACACAACCTGGGGCGTCTCCACTACGAGCCCATCAAGGATCGTCATGGCAATGTGTTGCTAGTGACTATCCGGGACATGGAGAGCCAGTACTCATTCTTCAGTGGGAAGTGGATGCAGGTGTCCAAGCTACAAAGCCAGAGGAAGAGTCTGTCCACACCTGAAGAACCCTACGCACTGGACATACTGCTAATTACTATACAGGTAGAACATATCGTTACTATAACCTTACCACAACCCTACCATAACCCTGCCATAAACTTGCTATAACCCTACCATAACCCTACCATAACCTTACCATAACCTTAGCATAACCCTACCATAACCTTACTATAACCCTACCATAGCCCTACCATAAACTTACCATAACCCTACTATAACCTTACCATAAACTTACCATAACCCTACTATAACCCTACCATAACCCTCCCATAACCTTACCATAACCTTACCATAACCCTTACCATAACCTTTCCATAACCCTACCATAACCTTACCATAACCTTACCATAACCCTACCATAGCCCTACCATAAACTTACCATAACCCTACTATAACCCTCCCATAACCTTACCATAACCTTACCATAGCCTACAATACTGTTCATCACTATATGAGTACCACAAACAAACACGTACACACAATTCTAGCCCTGTTATGGATTGTAATAATACAACAAAAAAATATAGCTTTTCTATCCATCTTCAGATATAACTAATTGGAACACAAAAGCACTAATTCAACATGGTGGAGATACAATCACAGTAATCAGAAGGCACAGTACGTGTGGATGGATGGATGGTGTGTGTTTTGGGGCGTTGAGTGAGAAAGGAAATGGTTGCATATCCCAGAACCAATGTATTTCTGTGTCATGGATATATTGGAATTAGGGGATATATGGAGGCTTAAATACCCTTAACTAGTGAGATATACATGGCGGAGGCTTAATCAACCTAGTCAACTTGATTACTTTCTTATGCCGTTCTCTCTGGCACCAAAAGTTTTAAAACGTGTTGATAGGGGACAGAATGCGGTCGGATCATCAAATAATTGGCATATATATTACTCTTACAGAATTTCCACATGGGTGAGGATATTGGAAATTTAATCAAAGTCTACTGGAGGATAACTTGTTTATAACTAGGACAGAATAATTTATAACTGACTTTTTCAGACATAACATACTGTAGGTACAGCAGATCCCCTTATTGTATGGGACACTTTTAAATATGCCTTAAGAGGCCATGCAATTCAGTACTCATCTATAAAACAAAAGCAATTTAGATCAAAAGAGTCCATATTAACAAAGGAAATTGAAGGACAACAGAACAATTAAACAGCAATAAAAACTGTACCATAGAGGCACCGAATAAGTTCCAAAAGAATTGGAGGAACTTATTCAAGAAAGATCCAGTGTATTATAATATAATAGTAAAGCGAACTGAATTTGGGGAAAAATGCACCAAATTATTTTTCAATCTTCAACATAGAAATGCTACCAAAAAAAGGTATGGAAACTTCTTACAAATGATGGAGTCACACATGATTCCCCGAATGATATTTTGAAATAGGAAGTAAAGCCTCTTCCATCTCCACTAAACGAAGCTAATTGTACGGATTTTTTTCCTATTAATAATGTAAAATGTACATCTGTATAGAGAGTCTCATGTGAAGGCCAAATTACAGAGGAATTTATTGATGCAATTAAAGCCTTTAAGGCTGGGAAACTCTAGGGCTGGATGGCATACCAGTGAAAGTGTACCAAACTTTTTTTGATATACTCAGAGCGCCATTAGCATGTTTTAACCACTCCTATATAAATGGTAGATTATCGGACACTCAAAAACAAGGTCTGATTTCATTATTACTGAAACAGGATCCAAGTGGTATATATAAAGATCCAGGCCATTTAAAAAATTGGAGGCCTCTTACACTTCAGTGTTGTGATGCAAATATTATAGCATAGAATTAACAAGGTATTGTCAGATATTATTCATTCTAATCAGACAGGTTTTTTACATGGACGATACATTGGAGATAATATAAGACAAGTACTGGAAACAATAGAACACTAGGAAATATCAGAGAAACAATGGCCTGGTTTTCATAGCTGATTTTGAAAAGGCTTTTGATAAAGTACGACTGGAGTCTCTTATAAAATGGGCTAAAGTTATGTATTGTAACCCTAGGTGTAAAATAGTAAATAATGGATACATCTCAGAAAGTTTTCAACTGTCAAGGGGAGTAAAACAAAGTTGTCCACTATCGGCATATCTATTTATTATTGCCATCGAAATGTTAGCTGTTCAAATTAGATCCAACAATAATATTAAGGGATTAGAAATCCGTGGCTTAAAAACTAAGGTGTCATTGTACGCTGATGATTCATGTTTTCTTTTGAAACCAGAATTAGAATCCCTCCACAGCCTCTTAGAGGATCTAGATACTTTCGCTAACCTCTCTGGATTAAAAACAAATGATGATAAGTGTACTATATTTCGTATTGGATCACTAAAAAATTCAACTTTTACATTACCGTGTAGTTTACCAATAAAATGGTCTGACGTGGATGTGGACATACTCGGTATACAAATCCCGAAAGAAAGAAATGATCTCACTCCAATACATTTTTATTGAAGTTAGCAAAAATAGATCAGATCTTGCTACCATGGAAAGGAAAATACCTGTTCCATTTGTGGAAAAATCACCCTGATTAACTCTTTAGTCATATCACAGTTTATCTATTTGCTTATGGTTTTGCCTACACCTAGTGAACTGCTTTTTAAATTATATGAACAAAAAATATTCAATTTTATTTGGAATGGCAAGCCAGACAAATTTAAAAGCAATTTTTGAGGGGATTACAGGTCCCCACAAGTATAGTTAAACACGTCCACACACACACACACACACACACATACACACATTTCACCAACTGACCCTGTATTCTCCCTTTCCCTCTCACACTCTCTTTCTCTCTCTGTCTGTCTCTCTGTCCCTCTGTCTCTGTCTCTCCATCTCTCTCTCATCCCTCCCTGCCTCCCTCTCTCTCCAGGACATCTCGGCCTACCAGAGGCGTAGCCAGCATCGCCTGACCCCAGGTCTGTACCTGGGTTACCTGAAGCTCAGCAGCTCTGTAGACCAGATCAGAGTGCTGGTGCCACAGAGGATGCCCAACATGTTGTGCCATGCGCGGGTGCGAGACAACGCCAATGTCTCCAGGTGAGGACACACCACAGCGAGACGTTTAAGGTTTTCATTTTCAATACATTTGAACATGTTTTCACTTTGTCATTATGGTGTATTGTTTCTAGATGGATTTAAAAAGAAATGGGTCAGTGATATTGATAATGCTGTATTGTGCTGTTTAACCGTAGGTCGGTCTGTTTGTCTGTCTGTCTGTCTGTCTGTCTGTCTGTCTGTCTGTCTGTCTGTCTGTCTGTCTGTCTGTCTGTCTGTCTGTCTGTCTGTCTGTCTGTCTGTCTGTCCGTCCGTCCGTCCGTCCGTCCGTCCGTCCGTCCGTCCGTCCGTCCGTCCGTCCGTCCGTCCGTCCGTCCGTCCGTCCGTCCGTCTGTCTTTATTGTAGGTGGTAGTAGGGTTGGCCTGTCTGTATTGTAGGTGGTAATAGGGTTGGCCTGTCTGTATTGTAGGTGGTAGTAGGGTTGGCCTGTCTGTATTGTAGGTGGTAATAGGGTTGGCCTGTCTGTATTGTAGGTGGTAATAGGGTTGGCCTGTCTGTATTGTAGGTGGTAATAGGGTTGGCCTGTCTATAATAGGTTGTATTAGTTTTAGGACTTGGCACCTTAACAGTCGTTAGAATATTAGACATGCTCTGGCATTTTGGCGACGACTAAGTCATTTTTAACCCTCCCTCTTTGGACGTGTAGTTCATACATGCAGAGTGACTGTCTTACCTCAATTAGCCTGCATTATAGGGCAGCCCCTAGCAATTCCACTTCTAGCCATTGAGCTTCAGCCCCTTCCCATTTGAGTGACAGCTAGCAAGAGGCACACAGAGCGAGAGAGAGAGAGAAAGCAATGACGTGGACATTTGTGTTTTAGGGAACACTGTACTGGCTAAAAAGTATACAAAAATACTAGAAAATATGTTTAACTCAGAGGAATGCCAGTTTGCTGTTTACACCTCTGATGTTGTCAGCTAACGTTCACTGCATTACGCACATTCTCTACTGGGACACTAATCTACCTACAATATAATGTTACATTGACTGTGTGTGTGTGTGTGTGTGTGCGTGTGTGTGTGTGTGTGTGTGTGTGTGTGTGTGTGTGTGTGTGTGTGTGTGTGTGTGTGTGTGTGTGTGTGTGTGTGTGTGTGTGTGTGTGTGTGTGCGCGTGTGTGTGTGTTTGAGTAATATCAGATCTGATTTCTATGGGTCTGGACTTGGAGGAATGGGTTCAAGTATGTGTGTAATGCTCCTTGGCTGCAGCCAGCAGAGTTCCTGGGCGCTAGTCAGCTGTGCTGCAGTCCTAGATCCTAGATACATTGGAAAGTTTTCAGTCAGAAACAAAGGGAAACATTGGAAGGTGTTTTTACCCAGAAAACACTGCAGTCGGACAGACTTTCTTCTCCTTCCATTTCTCTTATCTTTCGCTCTCTGTCTTCAATTCAATTCAATAGACTTTATTGGGATGGCAAGTTAAATTACATTCATTGTCAAAGTCTACTCTGTCTGTATTTTCTCTCTTTCTGTCTCTCGCCCCCTCCATCTTTCTCTCTCTCTCTCTCTCTCTCTCTCTCTCTCTCGCTCTGTCTCTCTTTTTCTCTCTATGTCTGTTTCTATTTCTCTCCCCTCCATCTCTCTCTCTCTCTCGCCCCTCTCTCTCTCTCTCTCTCTCTCTCTCTCTCTCGCTCTGTCTCTCTTTTTCTCTCTGTCTGTCTCTATTTCTCTCCCCTTTATCTCTCTCTCTCTCTCTCTCTCTCACACTCTCTCTAGTTCTCTGTCTCTCTCTTTCTCTCTCTCTCATGTTAATGTGTGAGACAGAGAGACAGACATTAAATGTTTTTTTGGTATTTAGGATCCCCATTAGATGTTGTAAAAGCAGCAGCTACTCTTCCTGGGGTCCACACAAAACATGACACATAATACAGAACATTAATAGACAAGGACACATCTACATGTTTTATTTTTAAAGGCATATATAGCCTACATATCAATCCATACACACAACATATCTAGGTCCAATAGGGGAGAGGTGTTGTGCCGTGAGGTGTTGCTTTATCTATTTTTTGAAACCAGGTTTGCTGTTTATTTGATCAATATGAGATGGAAGGGAGTTCCATACAATAATGGCTCTATATAATACTATACGCTTTCTTGAATTAGTTTTTTTGGGGACTGTGAAATGACCCCTGGTGGCATGTCTGGTGGGGTAAGTGTGTTTGTGAGAGCTGTGTTTACGTTGACTATGCAAACAATGGGCTTTTCAACACATTAACAGACTTGATACAAAATATTGTGCAGTAATGTAATTCTTCACTGGATCAGTCTCACTGTTCGTTGTTGGGCATTTCCTGCCTACGTTTGCCAACTTTGACAATGAAGTAATCATTAAAATAATTGCCAACATCAACTGGTTTTGTGATGAATAAGCCGTCTGATTCGATGAAAGATGGAGTTGAATTTCTGACGATAATTTCATTTAAAGACCAAAGTGTTTTTCCATCCATCTTTAAATCATTGATCTTGTTTTCATAATACAGTTTCTTCTTCTTTTGGTTTAGTCACATCATTTCTCCATTTGCAGTAAGACAGTAAAGCTTTACCACTCTTGGGTAGTGGATTACTTTGGCTTCCCTCCAGGCCTGAGAACAAAGACTTTCCTCTAGGCTCATGTTAAAAATATGTCAGATAGGAGTGGCTATAGAGTCAGCTACTGTCCTCAGTAGCTTTCCATCTAAGTTGTCAATGCCAGGAGGTTTGTCATTATTGATCTCCCACACTAACTTTACAAAATGCAATAATTGCACTGCTTTTCTTTCATTATGTTTTTTTACAAGTTTTTTTTTCGTCATTCTTCACATCATTGATCTTGGCTTCATAATAAAGTTGATTATTTTTTGTTGAGTTTGGTCACATAATTTCTCAATTTGCAGTAAGTCAGCCAGCCAGATGTGCAGCCAGACTTATTAGCCACTCCTTTGGCTCCATCTCTCTCAGCCATACAGTTTTTCAATTCCTCATCAATCCATGGAGCCTTAACAGTTCTAACAGTCTTCTTTACATGTGCATGTTTATCTATAACTAGAAGAAGCAATTTCACAAATTCATCAAGTGCAGCGTCTGGATGCCCCTCATTAATCACATCAGACCAACGAAAAAGTTTAAGAACATCCACATAAGAGTTACAGCAAAATAATTTGTATGTTGCACTATTTTATACACTATTTTAGGCCCAGCTGTCCTGGATATAGCCACTATATTGTGATCACTGCATCCAATGGGCACATATACAACTTTAGAACAAAGTTCTACAGTATTAGTTAACAGGAGATCAATACATGTGGATGATCTTGTTCCTGTAATGTTTGTAAACACACTGGTAGGTTGATTAATAACCTGAACCAGGTTACAGGCACTGGTTACAGTGAGAAGCTTTCTCTTGAGCGGACAGCTTGATGAAAGCCAGTCAATATTCAGGTCCCCAAGAAAGTAGTCCTCTCAATTTACATCATATACACTATCAAACATTTCACACGTAGTATTTACATACTGACTGTTAGCACTTGGTGGCCTATAGCAACACCCCAAAAGAAAAGGATTTAGGTGTGTCAGGTGAACCTGCAACCAAAACACTTCAATAACACTTGACATAAGATCTTCTCTAAGCATTACAGTGATATGTCTCTGAATATACAGTATACAGCAATACCTCCCCCATAAGTATTTCAATCTCTTCTGTAGATGTTATATACTTGTATTGCTACTGCTTATATCATCAAATTAATTATCTAAGTGAGTCTCAGAAATGGCTAATATAGGAATGTTCTCTGATGTTAGCAAGTTATTGATTTCATGATAGAGAAAGGATAGAGACAGGGATGAGGAGAGAGGTGAGAACAGTATGAGAGGATAGAGGTGAGATAGAGATATGTTGAGTTTCTCTCTACAGGTGAAACAGAGGTGTGTGTGTGTGTGTGTGTGTGTGTGTGTGTGTGTGTGTGTGTGTGTGTGTGTGTGTGTGTGTGTGTGTGTGTGTGTGTGTGTGTGTGTAAATAAGTTGTTTGTTGACATTGGTCTGAGGTGTAAGAGGTGACCTCAGTGGTTGGCTGGACACAGGGAGTATTATAAGGTACTGGGCCAGTTACACATTCACACACACAGACGCGCGCATACATACACATTCACACACATGCTCTAGGTTGCAGGTAAAGAGGGATATAGACAGGCAGACATACAGTCACGGATTCTGGCAAAGAAGAGTGCCCCCCCCCCCCCCCACACACACACACCCGTCCAGGGAAGAGGTAATTTACTAAGTATTTCCACAGATCGGACCACATAGCACAACAGGGGTCCGAGGCAGAGCCCACACACAGAGACATTCCCAGGAGCAAACAACGTTCCAAACACACACACACACACACACACGCACACACACACACACACACACACACACACACACACACACACACACACACACACACACACACACACACACACACACACACACACACACACACACACATAGCGACTGATGGAGACATAGTGACACAGACTATTGGTGCGTGGTACCAGCAGCATCGGTCTTCAGAGTCTAAGGCCATTACGCTGATGTCACTAGTCTGCTGCTGGTTGGGTGCCGTTGAGCCGAGACACTGAACCATCACAACAACTAAGAGACTGTCATCTTATTCCTGCTAACATGAAGTGTTTTTCTTCTCACTCGCTTTCTCTCTCAAACTCCCCTCTTTCTCTTTTTCTCTCTCTCTCTCTCTCTCTCTCTCTCTCTCTCTCTGTCTCTGTCTCTGTCTCTGTCTCTCTCTCTCTCTGTCTCTCTCTGTCTCTCTCTCTCTCTCTCTCTCTGTCCCTCTCTCTCTCTGTCTCTCTGTCTCTGTCTCTGTCTCTCTCTCTCTCTCTATCTCTCTCTGTCTCTCTCTCTGTCTCTCTCTCAGAGAGGAGTGGGACTGGCTGCAGAGGCTGTCAAACATAGAGGATGGAGAGAAGGAGAGAATGGAGGGAGTGGATCAAACGACAGACAGTAACACACCATTGCTCTACTACGAGCTACAGACTGCCCTCAAGGCCCTGCTGAAACTCATCAACCTACCTCTGCACCAGGTACACACACACACACACACACACACACACACACACACACACACACACACACACACACACACACACACACACACACACACACACAATATGTCTCTACAGTAGTCATAATAACTTAATTGGTATAGTGCTTTACAATACAAGTTACAAAGTGTTTGCATTATAAAATAAAGGAAAGAAACATAGACAGGAGGACAGATCTTTCACCTTGTCGCCTCGGTTACTAGACCAACGCTCCAACCGCTAGGCTGCCTGCAGTGAAGTCATACATTAAAAGCCTCTTTTTAAAAGTGTGTTTTCAGCAGGGATTTAAAAAGAGGCCCTGTATCTGCAAGCCTGATCTAATGAAAAACGCCTGGTCTCCTTTCACTTTCAACCTAGACTTTGGAACGGTTAGCGTTGACCTGCCAGAGGATCTCAGGCCGTGTCCTGACTCGTAGGGCGATGAAAGATCAGAGATATAGGACGAGGCTAAAACAAGCCTTAAACGTGATTAATACACGTTTTAAATCTGTTCTAAAAGTGACTGGTAGCCAGTGTAGAGAAGCTAGAATAGGTGTGATATGATTCCATTTTCTGGTGCCAGTAGCTCAGGCGCAGACAGGTAAAAGCCTGGCGCTGACCGGAGCCATATTGGATGGTTGATGGTCCGGAGTTTCGCGTCAATGAATAGTTGATGATTAGTTTTTTCTATTTTATCTTCTCTGTACCGCTGAACACTCTGCTCTTTGCTCAGAGTTGTTAACAACACAAATCAGCTGCTTTTCCCCAAGCTCCCCGTTTTAAAGCCATCTATCTCCCTGAGTGTCTCACTGGCTGTGTCCCAAAATAGCACCCATTTCCCGATAAAGAGCACTACTTTGGACAAGAGCTCTGTGGGCCCTGGTCACAAGTAGTGCACCACACATAGCTTGCCTCAGCTCTCTGCTTCTGACGTTCCTAAACAACTGAACATATTTATTTTCCCCCAAAAAACTGGACGTGCAGAATGTCTTTAACATTTTTCACTTCCAGAATGTTCCATTACTTTAGAGATAAAAAGAAAATAGAAAAACAAGGTGAATATCTACCAGGACACATATTGAAAAGCTGAAATGTTGCCTTGCTGAGTCATACCAAAATGTGTTGTGAAATGTGTTGTGAATGTGTTGTGAAATGTGTTGTGAATGTGTTGTAAAATGTGTTGTGAAATGTGTTGTGAAATGTATTGTGAACTGTGTTGTGAAATGTGTTGTGAATGTGTTGTGAAATGTATTGTGAAATGTGTTGTGAAATGTGTTGTGAATGTGTTGTGAAATGTGTTGTGAATGTATTGTGAAATGTGTTGTGAATGTATTGTGAATGTGTTGTGAAATGTGTTGTGAAATGTGTTGTGAATGTATTGTGAAATGTGTTGTGAAATGTGTTGTGAATGTGTTGTGAATGTGTTGTGAAATGTGTTGTGAATGTATTGTGAAATGTGTTGTGAATGTGTTGTGAATGTGTTGTACTGTTATGAAAATTATATAACTGTCCGTCTTCTGGTGACGCAACTCAGGAAATGGCTGCCTAGTTTTTCGTACTGCACATCGGTTGGGTATTCCCCCCCCTAAATTCAAGTATGTACTCTGAGCATTATAATAACTTACGCAAAATGGAGAAGGGGAAAATAGGAAAAGGTCGCGGAGCTACAACAACAGCCCGTAACAAGACAGCAGAAGATATAATCGTCGATGAACCCGAAATGGCTAATGCTAGCGCAAATAAGATAGCAGCAGCAAAATAACCCTAGTTTCGTGAGGTGATGAAGGAGGATTTGCGCGAGGTGCTCACAGGCTTACGAGAGGAACTTCAAGAAGATGTAAGAAAATAACTAAATGAGTTCAAGAAGGACATTAACCAGAAACTGGAAGAAAACAAATTAGAACTTCACAGCATATCTACAAGAATGGGGGACACAGAACAGCGCATTGGGGAAACGGACATATGGACCTCCGCAGTCAAGGAAATACTTGAACAGTCACTGAAAAGCCAACACGCACTACAGGCAAAAGTGACAGAACTCGAAGGTTTCTCACGTCGAAACAACATTAGACTTTATAACGTAGTAGAGGGCGCAGAAAACAACTCTATGCCCAACTTTGTGGGGGATCGGGCAGAGCGACACAGGCTTAAGGATTGTAGGATCAGGCAGAGCGACACAGGTTTAAGGATTTGTAGGATCGGGCAGAGCGATTTATCAGATCATAATGGAGTTTACCTAACTCTACACCTTGATAGCAAACCAAGAAATACTATATGGAGACTTAATACAAGCATGCTGAATGATCCAGCGTTCAAAGAATCAATAAAGACTGAATTGAACATCTATCTGGAGAATAATGATAATGGGGAAGTATCTCCTGCTATATTGTGGGATGCAGCTAAGGCGGTTATTAGAGGGAAGATCATAGCCACATCATCTCTCAAGAAAAAGATTAAAGCACAGAAACTGCTGTAATTACAGGAAACCCTAAGAAACTTAGAATGATCTCATAGTCAATACAAAGACCCTCTTATATTACGAGACATTCAAAAGGTAAAACAGGAAATTGACCAGATTTATAGAGAAGAAGTAGAGAAAAAGCTTAGGTTCCTGAAACAACAATATTATGAAGCAGGCTCAAAGGAAACCACATTACTAGCATGGAGACTCAGGAAACAACAAGCACAGAAAACCATTTTCAAAATAAAAGACCCCAAAACAAAAAAGATCACATGAAAATTAGATGAAATACAGAATGCATTTGAATCATATTACACAAATCTGTACAAGCAACCAGAGAAGGCAGATGCACAGACAATAGAGCACTTTTTGAACTCACTTGATCTTCCCTCAATTGGGACAGAGCAAAATGATAGACTAACTTTAGAAATGACCACCGAAGAAATTAATAAAGCAATATCTCAGCAAAAAGCCAACAAGTCTCCAGGCACTGATGGCTTCCCTTCAGAATGGTTCAAGACCTTCAGAGAACAATTAGCGCCTCTACTCAAGGCCTGTTTTAACTGGACTCTGAGGGAGGGGGGGTCTCCCACCGCCATGGAGAGAGGCCATCATATCAGTAATCCCAAAAGAGGGTAAAGATAAGAAAGAATGCAGTTCATATAGACCTATCACAATTCTTACCACAGATTATAAACTATATGCATCAATAATAGCCAAAAGAATGGAAGACATAATCCCAGAATTGATTGACGGAGATCAAACTGGTTTCATACAAAATAGACAGACACAGGACAATGTAAGGAGAACACTACATGTCATGGACCACATTACTCAGAATAAGACAAGTGCAACATTAATCAGCCTAGATGCAGAAAAAGCATTTGATTCAGTGGGTTGGGATTACCTATTCTGAAGTTTTGGGAAGATTTGGTTTCAACAAAGAAGTGATACAGTGCATCAAAACACTGTATTCATGTCCGACCGCTAGAATAAAGATAAATGGACATTTGACACGAACGATAAAATTAGAGCGAGGGGCAAGACAAGGCTGTAATCTTTCACCCACTCTCTTCTCCTTGTACCTCGAACCATTAGCAGAGGCAATAAGACAGGACCCAACTTTAGAGGGAAGAACAATAAGAGGCAGTGAACATAAGATATGCATGTAGGCTGATGACGTTCTGTTATTCCTTAAAGACCCAGGCTCAAGTGTATCTAGATTGATGGACGTTTTACAAACATTTGGAACATATTCAGGGTATGTGCTTAACGTACACAAGACCCAAGCCCTAGTATATAATTATACCCCACAGGAAGAGCTGAAGAGTAGGCATAACTTCACCTGGACCTCTTTATCCATTAAATATCTGGGAGTAAATTTACAAAAAGATACACCCAAACTTTATTGCATGAATTACGATCACATTAACAAGAAAATATATGATGACCTAGACAGGTGGAATTCACTTCCCTTAGATCTTAGTAGTAGAATTGAAACAATCAAAATGAACATCCTGCCAAGGTTACTGTATTTGTTCCAATCACTGCCCATAGAAATCCCGCCTAAACAGTTGAGGGAATGGGATAAACGGATATCAAGGTTTATCTGGAACAGTAAGAGACCAAGAACTAGATATACAACATTACAGTTACCAAAAAACTGTGGGGGTATGGCCTTACCAAACCTAAAAGATTATTATGTGTCAGCCCAATTGAGAACTCTGGTGTGTTGGTGCAATTCAGAATACGAATCCAAATGGAAAGACATGGACACTACTTTGACAGAGATACCCATACAGTCAGTACTGGGAAATAAGGACATGGTAAAATAAATATACAATAGACAAAATCAGTGGATTCATTTCTCTCTGAAGACATGGTTTAAGGTAGTTCAGCAAAATAATTTAGACAGAGAGATCAAACTGCTGAGTTGGCCCGCATACGACCCCAGCTTCATCCCTGCAACTCAGGACAGCAGATTTAAACAATGGACACAGAAAGGCATCACATCATTCAGTACAATTATAAGGAATGGGAACCTAGATAACTTCCAGGACCTAAGTAAAAAACATGGCTTGGATAAACAAGATTTTTACAGATACCTACAAGTACGACACTATTTCTTAAGGGAGATAAAAGTGACTGACCTTCGAGCACCTCCACAATTAATCCAAGTATTCACCAACGCATACAACTTGGGGAGTGACAAAACTATTTCAAATCTCTACATGGGTATTCAATCCTCAAAGAAACATTCTACAAACTATATTAAAAAGAAATGTGAGGAGGAACTTAACATTGAAATAACTGATGAAACATGGTTGAACATATTAGAGACTCAACAAAGCTCCTCCAACTCAAGGTCATGGAGAGAATTCTGTTGGAAGAATGTTAGACGTTTCTTCACAACACCTAAACTGAAATCAAAACAGACTGGCTCACTACACCCTTGTTGGAGAGAATGTGGTCTATTGAGGGCGTATCACTCTCATATCTTTTGGACTTTAGTGGGGCGAAATAAGATCTAACATTGGAAAAATAATGGGATTTGACATAGAACAAACATTCATTTCTTTGTACATGGGTGAAATACCTGATAACTTACACAATAGATAAAAGTACCTCTTGAAGGTCCTACTGGCAGCCAGTAAAAAGGCTGTCACTAGGAAATGGCTACAAAAAGACCCTCCCACAGTGACACGATGGATAGACATTGTTGAAGACATACACCACATGGAGCGTATGACCTTTGCTTTAAGAACTCAACAGGAGAGAGGTCAAGAATACTGGGGAAAATGGGTTTCGTACTTGGAAAAGGTCTAATTCAAAGACGTCAATGTAACTAATATGATGATATGATGATGAAGGTATGAAGTGCACTGTAACTGCCAGATCTTTTTTTGTTGTTCTTCTATTTGACTTTATTTGTACTTTCTTTGTGTTCCTACAATAAAAACTAAGAAAATAAAATAAAATAAAATTGTATTACTGTCTTAATTTTGGGAGAGTAGCTGCTGCCTTGACAGGAACGAATGGGGATCCATAATAAACCCCAGGAAGAGTAGCTGCTGCCTTGACAGGAACGAATGGGGATCCATAATAAACCCCAGGAAGAGTAGCTGCTGCCTTGACAGGAACTAATGGGGATCTATAATTAACCACAGGAAGAGTAGCTGCTGTCCTGTTCTTATTCTGACTGTTTGTTGTCCTGTTCTTATTCTGACTCTGTGTGGTCCTGTTCTTATTCTCACTCTGTTTGGTCCTGTTCTTATTCTCACTCTGTGTGGTTCTGTTCTTATTCTCACTCTGTGTGGTCCTGTTCTTATTCTCACTCTGTGTGGTCCTGTTCTTATTCTCACTCTGTGTGGTCCTGTTCTTATTCTCACTCTGTGTGGTCCTGTTCTTATTCTCACTTTGTGTGGTCCTGTTCTTATTCTGACTGTGTGGTCCTGTTCTTATTCTCACTCTGTGTGGTTCTGTTCTTATTCTCACTCTGTGTGGTCCTGTTCTTATTCTCACTCTGTGTGGTTCTGTTCTTATTCTCGCTCTGTGTGGTTCTGTTCTTATTCTGACTCTGTGTGTGGTGGTCCTGTTCTTATTCTCACTGTGTGGTTCTGTTCTTATTCTCACTCTATGTGGTTCTGTTCTTATTCTCACTCTGTGTGGCCCTGTTCTTATTCTCACTCTGTGTGGTTCTGTTCTTATTCTCAGTCTGTGTGGTTCTGTTCTTATTCTGACTCTGTGTGTGGTCCTGTTCTTATTCTCACTGTGTGGTTCTGTTCTTATTCTCACTCTGTGTGGTCCTGTTCTTATTCTCACTGTGTGGTCCTGTTCTTATTCTCACTGTGTGGTTCTGTTCTTATTCTGACTGTGTGTGGTCCTGTTCTTATTCTCACTCTGTGTGGTCCTGTTCTTATTCTCACTCTGTGTGGTCCTGTTCTTATTCTCACTCTGTGTGGTCCTGTTCTTATTCTCACTCTGTGTGGTCCTGTTCTTATTCTCACTCTGTGTGGTCCTGTTCTTATTCTCACTCTGTGTGGTTCTGTTCTTATTCTCACTGTGTGGTTCTGTTCTTATTCTCACTGTGTGGTTCTGTTCTTATTCCCACTGTGTGTGGTCCTGTTCTTATTCCCACTCTGTGTGGTCCTGTTCTTATTCTCACTCTGTGTGGTCCTGTTCTTATTCTCACTCTGTGTGGTCCTGTTCTTATTCCCACTCTGTGTGGTCATGTCTGATTGCAGGCCAAGCACTTCCGTATCTACACTCACGAGGTGTTGGAGTTGGGTCATAATGTTTCCTTCCTGCTGCTGCTGCCGGCGGCTGACGATGTGTGTACCGCTCCCGGACAGACCAACCCCTACACACCACACTCCGGCTTCCTCAACCTCCCTCTCCAAATGTTTGAGCTGGGTATGTCTACACTG
This sequence comes from Oncorhynchus mykiss, assembly GCF_057628025.1. Classification (NCBI taxonomy): domain Eukaryota; kingdom Metazoa; phylum Chordata; class Actinopteri; order Salmoniformes; family Salmonidae; genus Oncorhynchus; species Oncorhynchus mykiss. Next base: position 41,152,330 of record NC_143041.1, read on the forward strand.
ACCACTGCTTTCTGTTAACTACCTCGTCTTGTTGAAACATGGATTTTCACCCATCTCTCCCTTGTCTATCACTGTGTATATTTCAAATACCTCTCTCTCTCTCTCTGTCTCTCTCTCTCTCTCTCTCTCTCTCTCCCTTGTCTATCCCTGTGTATATTTCAAATACCTCTCTCTCTCTCTCTGTCTCTTGCTCTCTTTCTCTCTCTATCTCTCCTTTGTCTATCCCTGTGTATATTTCAAATACCTCTCTCTCTCTCTCTGTCTTTCGCTCTCTCTCTCTCTCTCGCTCTCTTTCTATCTCTCGCTCTCTCTCTCTCTTTGTTAGCCTTTGTTCCTCTCTATATGTCTCTCTCTCTCTGTGTCTCTGTGTCTTTCTGTCTCTATCTCTCTCTCTCTCTCTCTCTCTCTCTCTCTCTCTCTCTCTCTCTCTCTCTCTCTCTCTATCTCTCTCTTTGTTAGCCTTTGTTCCTCTCTATATGTCTCTCTCTCTCTGTGTGTCTCTATGTCTTTCTGTCTCTCTCTCTATCTCTATCTCTCTCTCTCTCTCTCTGTTCCTCTCTCTCTGTTAGTTCAGTTTTTGTAGATTCCCCAGATTCCTCTCTGTTCCTCCCTATTCCCTAGGGACACTTTAAGTCATTCTGTCTGAGAGCTCCATAGTGCCATGCGTACCACAGTGCCATGCTGATCTGACCTCTGACCCCCCTACAGTAGTAGTACTGTCTTGTTATACACTGATAATATTCAAATAATATTCTGATAATATTTATGTATTTTATTAAACCTTTATTGATTCAGGGTCCCATTGAGACCGCTGTCTCTTGCAAATGTGTTTAAAAATGCAGCATAAAAAAACAGAATAAGAATTTAGCAACACAATCATAGCAATCGCTCCAGTCCACTTCTGCGGAGGAGGAGAAGCCTATACGTCTTGTTATATAGTGTTAACATGACATTCTGATATAAACTGAACAAAAATATAAATTCAACATGCAACAATTTCAATGCTTTTACTGAGTTACAGTTGATATAAGTAAATCAATCAATTGAAATATTAGGCCCTTATCTATAGATTTCACATGACTAGTCAGGGGCGCAGCCATGGGTGGACCTGGGAGGGCATAGGCCCACCCACTGGGGATCCAGGCCTACCCACTGGGGATCCAGGCCCAACCACTGGGGATCCAGGCCTACCCACTGTGGATCCAGGCCCACCCACTGGGGATCCAGGCCTACCCACTGGGGATCCAGGCCTACCCACTGGGGATCCAGGCCCACCCACTGGGGATCCAGGCCTACCCACTGGGGATCCAGGCCCACCCACTGGGGATCCAGGCCCACCCACTGGGGTGCCAGGCCCAGCCACTGGGGTGCCAGGCCCACCCACTGGGGATCCAGGCCCACCCACTGGGGATCCAGGCCCACCCACTGGGGATCCAGGCCCACCCACTGGGGTGCCAGACCCAGCCACTGGGGATCCAGGCCCAGCCACTGGGGAGCCAGGCCCCCCCACTGGGGTGCCAGGCCCAGCCACTGGGGTGCCAGGCCCACCCACTGGGGATCCAGGCCCACCCACTGGGGATCCAGGCCCCCCACTGGGGATCCAGGCCCACCCACTGGGGTGCCAGACCCAGCCACTGGGGATCCAGGCCCAGCCACTGGGGAGCCAGGCCCCCCCACTGGGGTGCCAGGCCCAGCCACTGGGGTGCCAGGCCCACCCACTGGGGATCCAGGCCCACCCACTGGGGATCCAGGCCCACCCACTGGGGATCCAGGCCCACCCACTGGGGTGCCAGACCCAGCCACTGGGGAGCCAGGCCCACCCACTGGGGTGCCAGGCCCAGCCACTGGGGTGCCAGGCCCACCCACTGGGGATCCAGGCCCACCCACTGGGGATCCAGGCCCACCCACTGGGGTGCCAGACCCAGCCACTGGGGATCCAGGCCCACCCACTGGGGAGCCAGGCCCAGCCAATCAGAATGAGTTTTTCCCCATTACAGGGCTTTATTACAGACAGAAATACTCCTCAGGTTCATCAGCTGTCCGGATGGCTGGTCGCAGACATTCCTGCAGGTGAAGAAGACGGATGTGGAGGGCCTGGGCTGCCGTGGTTACACGTGGTCTGCGGTTGTGAGGCCGGGTTTGACGTACTGCCAAATTCTCCAAAATTACATTGGAGGAGACTTATGGTAGAGAAATGAATATCCAATTCTCTGGCAACAGCTCTGGTGGACATTCCTGCAGTCAGCATGTCAATTGCACACTCCCTCACATCTGTGGCATTGTAGTGACAAAACTGCACAATTTAGAGTGGCCTTTTTACTGTCCCTGTGTAATGATCATGCTGTTTAATCAGCTTCTTGATATGCCACACCTGTCAGGTGGATGGATTATCTTGGCAAAGGAGAAATGCTCACTAACAGGGAGGTAAACAAATCAGTGTACAACAATTTGACAAAAATAAGCTTTTTGTACATATGCAACATTTCTGGGATCTAGGCGGTGTTCCCCGGGCGCCGAAGACGTGGATGTTGATTATGGCAGCTCCCTGTACCTCTCTGATTCAGAGGTGTTGGGTTAAATGCGGAAGACACATTTCAGTTGATTGCATTCTGTTGTTCAACTGACTAGGTATCCCCCCTTTCTGTTGTACAACTGACTAGTATCCCCCCTTTCTGTTGTACAACTGACTAGGTATACCCCTTTCTGTTGTACAACTGACTAGGTATCCCCCCTTTCTGTTGTACAACTGACTAGGTATCCCCCTTTCTGTTGTACAACTGACTAGGTATCCCCCTTTCTGTTGTACAACTGACTAGGTATCCCCCTTTCTGTTGTACAACTGACTAGGTATCCCCCCTTTCTGTTGTAGAACTGATTAGGTATCCCCCCTTTCTGTTGTACAACTGACTAGGTATCCCCCTTTCTGTTGTACAACTGACTAGGTATCCCCCTTTCTGTTGTACAACTGACTAGGTATCCCCCTTTCTGTTGTACAACTGATTAGGTATCCCCCTTTCTGTTGTATAACTGACTAGGTATCCCCCTTTCTGTTGTACAACTGACTAGGTATCCCCCCTTTCTGTTGTACAACTGACTAGGTATCCCCCTTTCTGTTGTACAACTGACTAGGTATCCCCCTTTCTGTTGTACAACTGACTAGGTATACCCCTTTCTGTTGTACAACTGATTAGGTATCCCCCTTTCTGTTGTATAACTGACTAGGTATCCCCCCTTTCTGTTGTACAACTGACTAGGTATCCCCCTTTCTGTTGTACAACTGACTAGGTATCCCCCTTTCTGTTGTACAACTGACTAGGTATCCCCCTTTCTGTTGTACAACTGACTAGGTATCCCCCTTTATGTTGTACAACTGACTAGGTACCCCCCTTTCTGTTGTACAACTGACTAGGTATACCCCTTTCTGTTGTACAACTGACTAGGTATCCCCCTTTCTGTTGTACAACTGACTAGGTATCCCCCTTTCTGTTGTACAACTGACTAGGTATCCCCCTTTCTGTTGTACAACTGACTAGGTATCCCCCTTTCTGTTGTACAACTGACTAGGTATCCCCCTTTCTGTTGTACAACTGACTAGGTATACCCCTTTCTGTTGTACAACTGACTAGGTATACCCCTTTCTGTTGTACAACTGACTAGGTATCCCCCTTTCTGTTGTACAACTGACTAGGTATCCCCCTTTCTGTTGTACAACTGACTAGGTATCCCCCTTTTCCTTTCCCTTTGATTTCAGCTCAGTTAATAGTTTATAGTATTAGTTTTAGTTCCGTGTATATTCCTATGTATTTATTTCTCTCTCCAGCCCATTTCAGTGCATACAAGGAGAAGTGCATGAGTCTGTACTGTCGCATGTCGTCTGTCTTGGACCTGGATGCACTTATTACCCAGCAGGCCCTGCGAGAGGCCATCACGGACACGGAGGTCGCCACGGCCAAACAGAGACACCAACATATACTAGACTATACACAGGTAGGGAGATGTGTGTTAATATGTATTACAGGTATAGTTTATCTCAACCTGGTCTCAGAGCATTTCATATTATTCTGTACTCCATTTAATATGATATGTTTCATTTGTGGTTGTCCGTCATCCATTTCGTATTATATGTTATGAATTTTCAAAACGTACAATATGTTACGAATATTGCAAAAAAAAAAATTTTTTTTTTTTTAATTTAACCTTTATTTAACTAGGCAGGTCAGTTAAGAACAAATTCGTATTTACAATGACGGCCCAGGAACAGTGGGTGAACTGCCTTGTTCAGGGGCAGAACAACAGATTTTTACCTTGTCAAATAGCTTGCTAACTAACGTTAGCTAGGCTAGGAGTTAGGGTTACGTTTAGGAGGTTAAAGAGTTAGGGTTAGGTGAATGGTTAGCTGAAAGGGTTAAGGTTAGGTAAAGGTTTAAGGTTAGGTAAAGGGTTAAGGTTAGGTAAAGGGTTAAGGTTAGGTAAAGGGTTAAGGTTAGGTAAAGGGTTAAGGTTAGGTAAAGGGTTAAGGTTAGGGTTAGGTAAAGGGTTAAGGTTAGGTAAAGGGTTAAGGTTAGGGTTAGGTAAAGGGTTAAGGTTAGGTAAAGGGTTAAGGTTAGGGTTAGGTAAAGGGTTAAGGTTAGGGTTAGGTAAAGGGTTAAGGTTAGGGTTAGGTAAAGGGTTAAGTTTAGGGTTAGGTAAAGGGTTAAGGTTAGGTAAAGGGTTAAGGTTAGGGTTAGGTAAAGGGTTAAGGTTAGGGTTAGGTAAAGGGTTAAGGTTAGGGTTAGGTAAAGGGTTAAGGTTAGGGTTAGGTAAAGGGTTAAGGTTAGGTAAAGGGTTAAGGTTAGGTAAAGGGTTAAGGTTAGGGTTAGGTAAAGGGTTAAGGTTAGGGTTAGGTAAAGGGTTAAGGTTAGGGTTAGGTAAAGGGTTAAGGTTAGGTAAAGGGTTAAGGTTAGGTAAAGGGTTAAGGTTAGGTAAAGGGTTAAGGTTAGGTAAAGGGTTAAGGTTAGGGTTAGGTAAAGGGTTAAGGTTAGGTATAAGGTTAAGGTTAGGTATAAGGTTAAGGTTAGGTAAAGGGTTTTCTAACAAGCTAAGTAGTTGCAAAGTAACTAAAAAGTAGTAAGTCGTTT
>NC_143041.1:41322446-41377446 GCF_057628025.1 Oncorhynchus mykiss
CACGGTCCGGTTTTTCCAGTACCACCTCCACACCCCAGCCCTCCGGTAGCAGCTCCCCGCACCAGGCTTCCTGTGCGTGTCCTCGGCCCAGTACCACCAGTGCCAGCACCACGCATCAGGCCTACAGTGCGCCTCGCCTGTCCAGCGCTGTCGGAGCCCTCCTCCTCTCCAGCGCTGTCGGAGTCTCCCGCCTGTTTAGCGCTGTTAGAGCCTTCCTTCTCTACAGCGCTGCCGGAGTCTCCCGCCTGTTCAGAACTGCCAGTTTGCAAGGAGCTGCCAGTTTGCAAGGAGCTGCCAGTTTGCAAGGAGCTGCCAGTTTGCAAGGAGCTGCCAGTTTGCAAGGAGCTGCCAGTTTGCAAGGAGCTGCCAGTTAGCATGGAGCTGCCAGTTTGCAAGGAGCTGCCAGTTTGCAAGGAGCTGCCAGTTAGCAAGGAGCTGCCAGTTAGCATAGAGCTGCCAGTTAGCATAGAGCTGCCAGTTAGCATGGAGCTGCCAGTCTGCAAGGAGCTGCCAGTCTGCAAGGAGCTGCCAGTCTGCATAGAGCTGCCAGTCTGCAAGGAGCTGCCAGTCTGCAAGGAGCCGCCAGAGCTGCCTGTCTGCAGGATGCCGCCAAAGCTGCCAGTCTGCAAGGAGCCGCCAGAGCTGCCAGTCTGCAAGGAGCCGCCAGAGCTGCCAGTCTGCAAGGAGCCGCCAGAGCTGCCAGTCACCATGGAGCAGCCAGGGCCGCCAGTCAGCATGGAGCAGCCAGGACCGCCAGTCAGCATGGAGCAGCCAGTCAGCATGGAGCAGCCAGTCAGCATGGAGCAGCCAGAGCAGCCAGTCAGCATGGAGCAGCCAGAGCTGCCAGTCAGCATGGAGCAGCCAGTCAGCATGGAGCAGCCAGAGCTGCCAGTCAGCATGGAGCAGCCAGTCAGCATGGAGCAGCCAGAGCTGCCAGTCAGCATGGAGCAGCCAGAGCTGCCAGTCAGCATGGAGCAGCCAGAGCTGTCAGTCAGCATGGAGCAGCCAGTCAGCATGGAGCAGCCAGAGCTGCTAGTCGACCAGACTCTTCCAGATCTGCCAGTCGACCAGACTCTTCCAGATCTGCCAGTCGACCAGACTCTTCCAGATCTGCCAGTCGACCAGACTCTTCCAGATCTGCCAGTCGACCAGACTCTTCCAGATCTGCCAGTCGACCAGACTCTTCCAGATCTGCCAGTCGACCAGACTCTTCCAGATCTGCCAGTCGACCAGACTCTTCCAGATCTGCCAGTCAACCAGACTCTTCCAGATCTGCCAGTCGACCAGACTCTTCCAGATCTGCCAGTCGACCAGACTTTTCCAGATCTGCCAGTCAGCCAGGATCTGCCAGATCTGCCAGTCAGCCAGGATCTGCCAGTCAGCCAGGATCTGCCGAAACCACCAGCCAGCCAGGATCTGGTAGATTCATCAACCTGCCTGAGCTTCCTCTCACTCCTGAGCTTCCTCTCACTCCTGAGCTTCCTCTCACTCCTGAGCTTCCCCTCAGTTCCGAGCTGCCTCAGTCCCGAGCTGCCCCTCAGTCCCGATCTGCTCCTCAGTCCAGTGGGGTTCTGGGTGAGGACTACTAGGCCATGGTCGGCGGCGAGGGTGGACTATCCAGGGACGCGAGGAGAAGGGACTAAGACATTGATTGAATGGGATCCACGTCCCGCGCCGGAGCCGCCACTATGGACAGACGCCCACCCGGACCCTCCCTATTGTTTTGAGGTGCGTTCGGGAGTCCGCACCTTAGGGGGGGGGTTCTGTCACACCCTGGTCAAAGTATTTTGTGTTTATCTTTATTTATTTGGTCAGGCCAGGGTGTGGCTTGGGTTTTTGTATGTGGTGTGTATGTATGGGGATTGTAGTTAGTGGGGTGTTGTGGGTGATTGTCCTTAGTGTCCTGATGTCATTGGTCTGTGTTAGGTTACACAAGTATAGGCTGTTTCGGTTTTCGTTAAGTTTATTGTTTTGGTAGTGTTTGTGTTTAGTGTGTTTCTTCATTAAACATGGATTGCAATAGACACGCCGCATTTTGGTCCGACTCTCCTTCTCATCAAGAAAACCGTTACATAGTTACCATCTATACAACAAACACTTAGTTACCATCTATACAACAAACACTTAGATACCATCTCTAAAACAAACACATAGATACCATTTCTAAAACAAACACTTAGATACCATTTCTAAAACAAACACTTAGATACCATTTCTAAAACAAACACTTAGATACCATCTCTAAAATAAACACTTAGATACCATCTCGGATAAAATGGATCAGAGTATACAAAACAAACACTTAGTTACCATCTCTTAAAACAAACACTTAGATACCATCTCTAAAACAAACACTTAGATACCATCTCTAAAACAAACACATAGTTACCATCTCTAAAACAAACACTTAGTTACCATCTCTAAAACAAACACTTAGATACCATCTCTAAAACAAACACATAGTTACCATCTCTAAAACAAACACTTAGTTACCATCTCTAAAACAAACACTTAGATACCATCTCTAAAACAAACACTTAGATACCATCTCTAAAACAAACACTTAGTTACCATCTCTAAAACAAACACATAGTTACCATCTCTAAAACAAACACTTAGTTACCATCTCTAAAACAAACACTTAGATACCATTTCTAAAACAAACACTTTGATACCATCTTTAAAACAAACACTTAGTTACCATCTATACAACAAACACTTAGATACCATCTCTAAAACAAACACTTAGATACCATTTCTAAAACAAACACTTAGATACCATTTCTAAAACAAACACTTAGATACCATTTCTAAAACAAACACTTAGATACCATCTCTAAAATAAACACTTAGATACCATCTCGGATAAAATGGATCAGAGTATACAAAACAAACACTTAGTTACCATCTCTTAAAACAAACACTTAGATACCATCTCTAAAACAAACACTTAGATACCATCTCTAAAACAAACACATAGTTACCATCTCTAAAACAAACACTTAGTTACCATCTCTAAAACAAACACTTAGATACCATCTCTAAAACAAACACTTAGATACCATCTCTAAAATAAACACTTAGATACCATCTCTGTAAACATCAACTGGGAAAACCACTCGAAAAATAATTCCAGAATTCTTTAAACCCATTTTACTGTTGTTGAATTGGGTACCATTTAGGATGGATCCTCTGTCTCCAATAGCTTCCCTGTTCCTCCTGTGTCTAGATTAGAGAGAGGAGAGAACTAATAACAGAGCAGAGGGTGAAGGGTAGACCTGGTCTGGCCTTTATCCTGTTCACTATATAATGCACTACTGTTGACCACCAGAGCCCTACGGGCCCTCGTCAAAAGTAGAGCACCATAAATGGAATAGGGTGCCATTTGGGAAGCATCAACTTGCATGAAGAATCAGTGTTAGAGGTCAGAGTTCATAAAGTGAACACATGAGATTAACCAGGGGATTAGAGATTCAGCTGTGGCCACAATGCCTTTCAACTTCTTCAGATGCACCTGGCATCACGGTTATCATGCTCTCAGATGAGGAGACAACGTCATGCACGCACACACACGCATTCTCACACACACACATATTCTCACAAACACACACACATTCTCTCTCTCTCACACACACACACACACACACACACACACACACACACACACACACACACACACACACACGATATACTCTCTCCTGTTTCATTGACGAGTGTCTTCTCTCTCTCTCTCTCTCTCTCTCTCTCTCTCTCTCGCTCTCTCTCGTCCATCCTTGTTAACCATGACATTCCTGTTTATTCATACTTCAGATCCTTTATTGTTAGTTTCTTGCCATATTAGACTGCGTATAAACCTTGTCTGTGTCACGCCCTGACCTTAGTTCCTTTGTTATGTCTCTATTTTGGTTTGGGGCGTGAGTTGGGGTGGGCATTCTATGTTGTTGTTCTATGTTTTCTTTTCTATGCGTTTGGCCTGGTATGGTTCTCAATCAGAGGCAGCTGTCTATCGTTGTCTCTAATTGAGAACCATACTTAGGTAGCCTTTTCCCACCTGGTGTTTGTGGGTAGTTGTTTCCTGTTTTGTGTTGTTTCACTTGGTTATTTTGTGTTTCGTGTTCAGTTATACTAAATTAACACGGACACTTACCACGCTGCGGTTTGGTCCGATCTTTCCTGTTCCTCAGATGAAGATCGTTACACTCTGTCTGTTCTGCGTTCCAAATGGCAAATTATTCCCTTTCTAGTCTGTACTGCACTATGTAAGGAATAGGGCTCTGATTTAAACTAGTGCACTATGCAAAGAATAGGGCTCTGATCTAAACTAGTGCACTATGTAGGGAATAGGGCTCTGATCTAACCTAGTGCACTATGTAGGGAATAGGGCTCTGATCTAAACTAGTGCACTATATGGGGAATAGGGCTCTGATCTAAACTAGTGCACTATATGGGGCATAGGGCTCTGATCTAAACTAGTGCACTATATGGGGAATAGGGCTCTGATCTAAACTAGTGCACTATATGGGGCATAGGGCTCTGATCTAAACTAGTGCACTATGTAGGGAATAGGGCTCTGATCTAACCTAGTGCACTATGTAGGGAATAGGGCTCTGATCTAAACTAGTGCACTATATGGGGAATAGGGCTCTGATCTAAACTAGTGCACTATATGGGGCATAGGGCTCTGATCTAAACTAGTGCACTATATGGGGCATAGGGCTCTGATCTAAACTAGTGCACTATATGGGGCATAGGGCTCTGATCTAAACTAGTGCACTATATCGGGCATAGGGCTCTGATCTAAACTAGTGCACTATGTAGGGAATAGGGCTCTGATCTAAACTAGTGCACTATGTAGGGAATAGGGCTCTGATCTAAACTAGTGCACTATATGGGGAATAGGGCTCTGATCTAAACTAGTGCACTATATGGGGCATAGGGCTCTGATCTAAACTAGTGCACTATGTAGGGAATAGGGCTCTGATCTAAACTAGTGCACTATGTAGGGAATAGGGCTCTGATCTAAACTAGTGCACTATGTAAGGAATAGGGCTCTGATCTAAACTAGTGCACTACAGTGCCTTGCGAAAGTATTCGGCCCCTTTGAACTTTGCGACCTTTTGCCACATTTCAGGCTTCAAACATAAAGATATAAAACTGTATTTTTTTGTGAAGAATCAACAACAAGTGGGACACAATCATGAAGTGGAACGACATTTATTGGATATTTAAAACTTTTTTAACAAATCAAAAACTGAAAAATTGGGCGTGCAAAATTATTCAGCCCCCTTTACTTTCAGTGCAGCAAACTCTCTCCAGATGTTCAGTGAGGGTCTCTGAATGATCCAATGTTGACCTAAATGACTAATGATGATAAATACAATCCACCTGTGTGTAATCAAGTCTCTGTATAAATGCACCTGCACTGTGATAGTCTCAGAGGTCTGTCAAAAGCCCAGAGAGAATCATGAAGAACAAGGAACACACCAGGCAGGTCCGAGATACTGTTGTGAAGAAGTTTAACCTGTTTACGATATTGGTTCCCAATTGGGAATCAACCCTCCCACGTGCAGCTGAAACGGTGGCGCATGGAACGCAAAAATATTCTTAAAAATATTTAACCTCCACACATTAACAAGTCCAATAGCTCAAATGAAAGATAAACATCTTGTTCATCTAGCCAGCAAGTCAGATTTCTAAAATGTTTTACGGCGAAAACATAGCACATATATATGTAAAACCACCACCAGACACAGCTCATTTCAATAGCCAAAACATGCAATCAACAAACGCAGGATTAAAAAATAAATCGCTCACTAACCTTTTGAAAATCTTCATCAGATGACAGTAATATGACATATTACACAGTACATATTTTTTTTTTTCAATAATATGCCATTTATATCCATAAATGTCCATTTACAGTGAGTTCACCTTCAGAAATTACTCAAAAATGCCCGCAGGAAATCTATGTAGCGCGGCAAGATAACGTAAATAGACATCATAAACTTTGACTAAATATACATGTTATACATATAGTTAGAAAGATACACTGCTTCTTTATGCAACCGCTGTGTTAGATTTATTTTTAACGTTACAGAAATCGCACACTATTCCATATTGTGAGACAGCGCTCAGTTCCAAGCTACATTTCCACGTAATGTTGGAGTCAACAGAAACACAGATTTAAGCATAAATATTCCCTTACCTTCGATGGTCTTCGTTCAGAATGTTCTGGAAGGCTTCATACTTACCCAATACATTGTTTGGTTTCAAGTCTTGCGTCTTTGTATTAGCTACTGCTAATAACATCAGCTGAAATGCACCCAAAACGTCCTCTGGTCCGGATAAGTTGCGCATCAAAACTTCAAAATTACACATTATATGTCGACTAAACAGGTCAAACTAAGTGCAGAAGCAAGCTTTATGATGTTTTAGACGTGCAAAACAAACTTCAATTCAATCGGCCATCGTCTGCCCTTCTCTTGAGTGCTGGAAACAAAGGAATGGCTGTGACCAATTCGCGCCCATACGCACAGCCTATTCTCTCGTGGCACGCACTAATTTCACTTTCACATTTCGCGATTTGAACGGTTAGAAGCTCTAATGAAAGAGGACATCTAGCGGAAGAGATAGAAAGTGTCCGCAGAATCATAGCTGGTTGGGAAGGGTGGGGGCCATGACGTCAAAGTTGCTCCAACTTTCATGGCCACAAAAACTAGTTTGGAAGAATGCCTTCCCTGTGAGTTCTGCTATACTTACAGACATAATTCCAACGGTTTTAGAATCTTTAGAGTGTTTTCTATCCAATAATAATTTTTATTTGCATATATTAACAATTTTTGACAGATTTTTTTTCCAGTTTACTAGGGGTACCCAATCTCTCCAAAGGGGGCGTATGTCTGCCATATCCTCAACAGGTTTTAAAGCCGGATTTGGATACAAAAAGATTTCCCAAGCTTTAAACATCCCAAGGAGCACTGTGCAAGCGATAATATTGAAATGGAAGGAGTATCAGACCACTGCAAATCTACCAAGACCTGGCCGTCCCTCTAAACTTTCAGCTCATACAAGGAGAAGACTGATCAGAGATGCAGCCAAGAGGCCCATGATCACTCTGGATGAACTGCAGAGATCTACAGCTGAGGTGGGAGACTCTTTCCATAGGAAAACAATCAGTCGTATATTGCACAAATCTGGCCTTTATGGAAGAGTGGCAAGAAGAAAGCCATTTCTTAAAGATATCCATAAAAAGTGTGGTTTAAAGTTTGCCACAAGCCACCTGGGAGACACACCGAACATGTGGAAAAAGGTGCTCTGGTCAGATGAAACCAAAATTGAACTTTTTGGCAACAATGCAAAACGTTATGTTTGGCGTAAAAGCAACACAGCTGAAGACACCATCCCCACTGTCAAAAATGGTGGTGACAGCATCATGGTTTGGGCCTGCTTTTCTTCAGCAGGGACAGGGAAGATGGTTAAAATTGATGGGAAGATGGATGGAGCCAAATACAGGACCATTCTGGAAGAAAACCTGATGGAGTCTGCAAAAGACCTGAGACTGGGACGGAGATTTGTCTTCCAACAAGACAATGATCCAAAACATAAAGCAACATCTACAATGGAATGGTTCAAAAATAAACATATCCAGGTGTTAGAATGGCCAAGTCAAAGTCCAGACCTGAATCCAATCGAGAATCTGTGGAAAGAACTGAAAACTGCTGTTCACAAATGCTCTCCATCCAACCTCACTGAGCTCGAGCTGTTTTGCAAGGAGGAATGGGAAAAAATGTCAGTCTCTCGATGTGCAAAACTGATAGAGACATACCCCAAGCGACTTACAGCTGTAATCGCAGCAAAAGGTGGCGCTACAAAGTATTAACTTAAGGGGGCTGAATAATTTTGCACGCCCAATTTTTCAGTTTTTGATTTGTTAAAAAAGTTTGAAATATCCAATAAATGTCGTTCCACTTCATGATTGTGTCCCACTTGTTGTTGATTCTTCACAAAAAAATACAGTTTTATATCTTTATGTTTGAAGCCTGAAATATGGCAAAAGGTCGCAAAGTTCAACCTTTGATCTTCAAAACATATCTGATCGTCAGGGCGGTTCAAGGGAGTAATGTTATCAATACCTTAAAGACCATCAAATTCTCCAGCATAATATCTCTTGAGATAGTCAAATCAACTCAAATCAACGTTTATTTGTCACATGCGCCGAAAACAACAGGTGAAATGCTTGCTTACAGGCCCTAACCAACAGTGCATTTTTTAAGTAAAAAAAATTGTATTAGGTTGACAATAGATAAGTAAAAAGAAATGAAAAAACAACAGTAAAAATACAGTGACAAATGAATAGCAGTGAGGCTATATACAGTAGAGAGGTTATATACAGTAGTGAGGCTATATACAGTAGAGAGGTTATATACAGTAGAGAGGCTATATACAGTAGAGAGGCTATATACAGTAGAGAGGCTATATACAGTAGAGAGGCTATATACAGTAGTGAGGCTATATACAGTAGCGAGGCGATATACAGCAGCGAGGCTATATACAGTAGAGAGGCTATATACAGTAGTGAGGCTATATACAGTAGTGAGGCTATATACAGTAGCGAGGCTATATACAGTAGAGAGGCTATATACACTAGAGATGCTATATACAGTAGAGAGGATATGTACAGTAGAGAGGCTATATACAGTAGAGAGGCTATATACAGTAGAGAGGCTATATACAGTAGTGAGACTATATACAGTAGCGAGGCTATATACAGCAGCGAGGCTATATACAGTAGAGAGGCTATATACAGTAGAGAGGCTATATACAGTAGAGAGACTATATACATTAGAGAGGTTATAACAGTAGAGAGGCTATATGCAGTAGAGAGGCTATAACGGTAGAGAGGCTATATACAGTAGTGAGGCTATATACAGTAGAGAGGCTATATACAGTAGCGAGGCTATATACAGTAGCGAGCCTATATACAGTAGTGAGGTTATATACAGTAGAGGCTATATACAGTAGAGAGGCTATAACGGTAGAGAGGCTATATACAGTAGCGAGGCTATATACAGTAGCGAGCCTATATACAGTAGCGAGGCTATATACAGTAGAGAGGCTATATACAGTAGAGAGGCTATATACAATAGCGAGGCTGTATACAGTAGAGAGGCTATATGCAGTAGCGAGACTATATACAGTGGCGAGACTATATACAGTAGAGAGGCTATATACAGTAGAGAGGCTATATACAGTCGAGAGGCTATATACCGGTTAGTCGGGCTGATTGAGGTCGTACTACATGAGGTATGGTTAAAGTGACTATGCATGTATGATAAACAGAGAGTAGCATCAGCGTAAAATAGGGGTTGGGGGGCACACAATGCAAATAGTCCGGGTAGCCATTTGATTACCTGTTCAGGAGTCTTATGGCTTAGGGGTAAAAACTGTTGAGAAGCCTTTTTGTCCTAGACTTGGCACTCCGGTACCGCTTTCCATGCGGTAGTAGAGAGAACAGTGTATGACTGGGGTGGCTGGGGTCCTTGACAATTTTTAGGGTCTTCCTCTGACACCGCCTGGTGTAGAGGTCCTGGATGGCGGGAAGCTTGGCCCCAGTGATGTACTGGGACGTACGCACTACCCTCTGTAGTGCCTTGCGGTCGGAGACCGAGCAGTTGCCGTACCAGGCAGTGATGCAACCAGTCAGGATGCTCTCGATGTTGCCGCTGTAGAACCTTTTGAGGATCTGAGGACCCATGCCAAATCTTTTTAGTTTCCTGAGGGGGAATAGGCTTTGTCGTGCCCTCTTCACGACTGTCTAGGTGTGTTTGGACCATTATAGTTTGTTGGTGATGTGGACACCAAGGAACTTGAAGCTCTCAACCTGCTCCACTACAGCCCCGTCAATGAGGATGGGGGCGTGCTTGGTCCTCCTTATCCTGTATTCTACAATCATCTCCTTAGTCTTGCTTACATTGAGGGATAGGCTGTTATTCTGGCACCACCCGGCCAGGTCTCTGACCTCCTCCTTATAGGCTGTCTTGTAGTTGTTGGTGATATGGCCTACCACTTTTGTGTCAGCTGCAAACTTAATGATAGTGTTGGAGTCGTGCCTGGCCACGCAGTCGTGGGTGAACAGGGAGCACAGGAGGGGACTGAGCACGCACCCCTGAGAGGCTCCAGTGTTGAGGATAAGTGTGGCAGATGTGTTGCTACCTACCCTCACCACCTGGGGGCGGCCCGTCAGGAAGTCTAGGATCCAGTTGCAGAGGGATCCTTAGCTTAGTGATGAGCTTTGAGGGTACTATGGTGTTGAACGCTGAGCTGTAGTCAATTAATAGCATTCTCACACAGATGTTCCTTTTGTCCAGGTGGAAATGGGCAGTGTGGAGTGCAATAGAGATTGCGTCATCTGTGGATCTGTTTGGGCGGTATGGAAATTGGAGTGGGTCTAGGGTTTCTGGGATAATGGTGTTGATGTGAGCCATTACCAGCCTTTCAAAGCACTTCATGGCTATGGATGTGAGTGCTATGGGTCTGTAGTAATTTAGGCAGGTTGCCTTTGTGTTCTTGGGCACAGGGACTATGGTGGGCTGCTTGAAACATGTTGGTATTACAGACTCATTCAGGGACATGTTGAAAATGTCAGGGAAGACACCTGCCAGTTGGTCAGCACATGCCCGGAGCACATGTCCTGGTAATCCGTCTGTCAACGCAGGCCTTGTGAATGTTGACCTGTTTAAAGGTCTTACTCATATCGGCTACGGAGAGCGTGATCGCCTCGAAGCGAGCATAGAAGAGATTTAGCTTGTCTGGTAGGCTTGTGTCACTGTGCAGCTCGCGGCTGTGCTTCCCTATGTAGTCTGTAATCGTTTGCAAGCCCTGCCACATAAGACAAGCGTCGGAGCCGGTGTTGTACAATTCAATCTTAGCCCTGTATTGGCGCTTTGTCTGGTTGATGGTTCGTCGGAGGGCATAGCAGGATTTCTTATGAGCTTCCGGGTTAGAGTTCCGCACCTTGAAAGCGGCAGCTCTACCCTTTAGTTTAGTGCGAATATTGCCTGAAATCCATGGCTACATGTTGGGGTATGTACGTACAGTCACTGTGGGGACGACGTCCTCGATGCACTTATTGATAAAGTCAGTGACTGATGTTTTGTACTCCTCAATGCAATCTG
Organism: Oncorhynchus mykiss; assembly: GCF_057628025.1. Lineage (NCBI taxonomy): Eukaryota > Metazoa > Chordata > Actinopteri > Salmoniformes > Salmonidae > Oncorhynchus > Oncorhynchus mykiss. The sequence goes on from NC_143041.1 coordinate 41,333,621, forward strand.
AAGAATCCCGGAGCATGTTCTAGTCTTTTATAGCAAAACAGTTCTGTAGGTTAGTATCTGCTTCATCTGACCACTTTTTTATAGACCGAGTCACTGGTGCTTCCTGCTTTAATTTTTGCTTGTAAGCAGGAATCAGGAGGACAGAATTGTGGTCAGATTTACCAAATGGAGGGTTAGTGAGAGCTTTGTACGCGTCTCTGTGTGTGGAGTACAGGTGATCTAGAATTGTTTTCTGTCTGGTTGCGCATTTAACATGTTGACAGAGATTAGGTAAAACTGATTAAAGTTTCCCTGCATTAAAGTCTCCGGCCACTAGGAGTGCCGCCTCTGGGTGAGTGGTTTCCTGTTTGCTTATTTCCTTATACAGCTGACTGAGTGCGGTCTTAGTGCCAGCATCCGTCTGTGGTGGTAAATAAACAGCCACGAAAAGTATAGCTGAAATCTCTCTTGGCAAATAGTGTGGCCTACAGTTTATCATAAGATACTCTACTTCGTATATCGTATATCCTGCTAGCTGGATATCCATGTCATCATTCAGCCACGATTCTGTGAAACATAAGATGTTACAGTTTTTGATGTCCCGTTGATAGGATATTTGTGATCATACCTCGTCTATTTTATTGTCCAATGATTGTAAGTTGGCGAGTAAAATTGATGGTAACGGCAGCTTTCCCACTCGCCTTCTGCGGATCCTTACGAGGCACCCAACTCTGTGTCCTCTGTACCTGCATCTCTTCCCTCTTGTGAATAACGGGGATATCGGCCTTGTCGGCTGATAGCAGTATATCCCGTGCGTCCTGCTTGTTGAATGAAAAACCCTTGTCTAATCCCGTGGTGAGTGATCGCTGTCCTGATATCTAGAAGCTCTTTGTCTAATCCGTGGTGAGTGATCGCTGTCCTGATATCCAGAAGCTCTTTGTCTAATCCGAGGTGAGTGATCGCTGTCCTGATATCTAGAAGCTCTTTGTCTAATCCGAGGTGAGTGATCGCTGTCCTGATATCCAGAAGCTCTTTGTCTAATCCATGGTGAGTGATCGCTGTCCTGATATCAGAAGCTCTTTGTCTAATCCGTGGTGAGTGATCGCTGTCCTGATTTCCAGAAGCTCTTTTTTTGCCGTAAGATACGGTGGCAGAAACATTAAGTACAAAATAAGTTACAAATAACGTGATAAAAAACACATAATAGCACAATTGGTTAGGCGGCGGTAAAACGGCTGCCATTTGGGTGTTAGTCTAATGTGTGAAATGAGTTAGTCTAATGTGTGAAATGAGTTAGTCTAATGTGTGAAATGAGTTAGTCTAATGTGTGAAATGAGTTAGTCTAATGTGTGAAATGAGTTAGTCTAATGTGTGAAATGAGTTAGTCTAATGTGTGAAATGAGTTAGTCTAATGTGTGAAATGAGTTAGTCTAATGTGTGAAATGAGTTAGTCTAATGTGTGAAATGAGTTCATCTAATGTGTGAAATGAGTTTGTCTAATGTGTGAAATGAGTTAGTCTAATGTGTGAAATGAGTTCATCTAATGTGTGAAATGAGTTCGTCTAATGTGTGAAATGAGTTAGTCTAATGTGTGAAATGAGTTAGTTGTTGTGAGTGTTGTTTTTTACACTGATTAACAGTTTTACTCTGTTTTAGTCTGTCTCCATCTCAAATGGCACCCTATTCCCTACATAGTGCACTACTTTTGTCCGGAGCCCTGGTGAAACATATACTGTAGGTAGTAGGGTGACATTTGGGACGCACTCTCTGATGTTGTCATAACGAGGTGTCATCACCATCCTAGACATTTGGTTTATCCCACAAATACATTACAGCAGCTGGGCAAACCATTCTGTCTCCAGAGACACTGGGTCCTTCCCCAACTTGGCCCGTTATGTAGTAACCACTCTCCCAGAGAAAGAGAACCATTCATAGTAAATCTAGAGACCCGAAAACAACCATTATTAACAACATCTACGGGTGAATCTCAATTGTATTTTCATTGATTCCTCGCATCCTCTCTTCTCACTAGTTACTACAGCCACAAAGTCAAAATTGGCTATATTGTACAAATTCATGAAAACTAAAAGTTAGGGTTAGGCATAAGGTTAGCAGTGTGGTTAGGGTAGTTTTAAAATCCGATTTTGAGGAAGAGTAGTTTTAGAAATAGGTGGGGTTTAGCCATAATACTTTGCTGTTGTGGTAACTAGTGATGACCATTCCTCACCCTATGAGCTCAATCACTTCCTGATCATGACCGATATCACTTCCTGTTTCCTATTTCCTGAAGATGAAAGTGTGTGCGTGGGTGGTGCTGCTTATTTTGGTGGAGTCAGGTGAACCCTACCGGACCCCATACGACCAGGAACAAGGCCAGAACAGAGACAGGGACAGAGAGAGTACAGACTCCAGGACAGACACCAGGGACTACCACAGAGATGCCAGGCCAGACACCAGGACAGACACCAGGGACTACCACAGAGATGCCAGGCCAGACACCAGGACAGACACCAGGGACTACCACAGAGATGCCAGGCCAGACACCAGGACAGACACCAGGGACTACCACAGAGATGCCAGGTATTACTGCTATACAACATACTACCTAATAATACCTCTCCAAGTGGCACCCTATTCCCTATGTATATGTAGTGCACTTCTCTTAACCAGGGTCCCTATATAGAGCACTTCTCTTGACCAGGGTCCCTATATAGTACACTTCTCTTGACCAGGGTCCCTATATGGTGCGCTACTTTTGGCCCTGGTCAAGAGTGATGCACTAAATAGGGAGTTGGGGTGCCATTTGGGATTGTGTCCGTTGACGTTGTTTTCTCTGCTAGCGAGGTGAGGGGTAAAGAGTGTCAGCGGTGCTGTGACCCTGGAGAAGAGGTCCGTACTCAGTCTGCCAACCCCCAGTACCCACAACTCTACCCACAGAACCAGGCGGTGCCACAGATCAACATAACCATCCTCAAAGGTAGGTGATGCCACAGATACTACTACATAGCAAATGGGTCTGCAGTTAGCGTTTGATCAACGTCTTGAATACTTGACCTATTTTTGACACAATTGGCTGAAAATGCTCAATGCTTTAGGAAGTTTGATTTCCCCATCTCTAGGAAATACCGATCACTTTTCAAACCAGCATACTGTGATTTACAAGTCTGATGTGGCCCATAAGTTATGAATTTCAGACCACAGGATCACTATATGCCACAACTGGTCATAAAGAGTATATTTCTCATTCAACCACTGAGGCAGTTATTTGGTGAAGACTTTAGCAATGAGAGGTATTGAATGCAACAATCATATCTCTGTCACTGACAAACACAATCATGGGTGAGTAATCTCTCACATTAATTCGAAAAGCATGCTGGGAAATATGCAGTTTTAAAACAACGCCCACTCCAAAAGAATGTAACAGGCTTTGGGCCAAAACTAGTTTTGAAACCAGTGGGTTAGGAGAGGGGATAACAGCTGTGGGTATTTGTATCTGCCACGTTGTATGTGGCAAAATCCTAATCGTCAGTTACTTGAGTACAGATACGCGGAGGAAACCATTGTGTCCAGCAACTGAGCTGAGGTCATTTCTATCATTTCTACTTTGTCCTTCTCTAGGTGAGAAGGGGGACAGCGGCCAGCGAGGACCCTACGGTAAATCTGGCAAGTCCGGCCAGTCCGGCCCTCGTGGGCCCAATGGCATCAAGGGCACCAAGGGGAGCATAGGGACCCCGGGTGACCCCTGCAAGGTCCAGTACGCTGCCTTCTCCGTGGGCCGCAAGAAGGCCATCCACTCCAACGACTACTACCAGACCTTAGTGTTCGACACTGAGCTCGTCAACCTCTACGGACACTTCAACATGTTCACCGGCAAGTTCTACTGCTACGTGCCGGGAATCTACTACTTCAGCCTGAACGTGCACACGTGGAACCAGAAGGAGACGTACGTGCACGTGATGCATAACGAGAGAGAGGTGGTGATCCTGTACGCCCAGTCCAGTGACCGGAGCATCATGCAGAGCCAGAGCCTGATGCTAGAGCTGGAGAGAGAGGACCAGGTGTGGGTCCGGCTGTTCAAAGGAGAGAGGGAGAACGCCATCTTCAGCGATGACTTTGATACCTACATCACCTTCAATGGACACCTTATCAAGCCCAAGAGCGAGGGGTAAGGGGAAGGGGTCGGTTGGGGTTGTGTCCCAAATGGCACCCTATTAGCTGTATAGTCCACTACATAGGGAACGGGATCCCACTTGGGACGCATCCTAGAGGGGTTGTGGGCTTGTATGATGGACCAGTGTGACGCGAGAAGGAGACCAAAATCTGAAGAAGATTGGTTCCCAGTTCATAGAAGAATATCTTAACTTTCTTTTTGTGTCTTTATGTGTGTTATTATTGTATTTTAATACAGATATCAAGAGAGACATTGACTTACTTTGAGAAGTAAACCAAGCCACTTGTTAATTTGACAAAAACATGTTGCACACAAAGCCTGATGAAGATTGATGATCGGTTGGAGGTTTTGTCAGGAAACAGCCAAACAGAATCAATTCAAGATGGCCACTGTTCAAGATGGCCACAATTCAAGATGGCCACAACAACCTATAGCACACGGGAAGTAGTGGTGCTTGAGGGTGCTGCACCACCCCCTGATAAATAAAACAATATAATATTAATAAAATAAAATAAAAAATAGAATTACACCCCCCCCCCCCCACCAGATGAGCGCTCTAGGCCATTATTTATGCTGTATGAGAGGAGAAAAATACTTGTCAACAGAGCGGAGAAAAATTATCCTCAGTGTAGGGACGTCCCAAGGAGCCCACTAACCATGTTCAAAGTGCCTTGATTGCGTGAAGCATCGTCTTGCAGCCATACCATTCTTACAGTACTGCTTTAACTTTTGGCCAGTAAATCTAAAAAATTACACATTGACTCCCTACAACACTTAGGGTGCATCCCAAACGGCACCATATTCCCTATTTAGACACATAAGGTTCTGGTAAAAAAATGGTGCACTAAATACGGAATACCGGTACGGTGCTATTTGGGACGCAGAGCCTTTATGAATCATGTATGTTGTGTGATGCAAAGTATTATGATTCGTATCAACTTTGCACCCAGATAAACTGTATGTTTTAAGAGCACTCCTCTGTCACGGTCCTCGTAACCAGGAGACCAAGGCGCAGCTTGATCAGAATACAGTCTTCTTTTATTAAAACAAAGAACACTTAGACAAACTAACTTGACGCTATAAACTAGTGCTGACATGCAACTACACATAAACAATAACCCACAAAATACCCTAGGACTATGGCTGCATAAATATGGTCCCCAATCAGAGACAACGATAAACAGCTGCCTCTGATTGGGAAACAATCTAGGCAACCATAGACATATAAACACCTAGATATATAAACAACTCTAGATATACAAAAACCCCTAGACATACAAAAACTACACATACAACCCTCGTCACACACTGACCTAACCAAAATAATAAAGACAACAAAGATAACTAAGGTCAGGGTGTGACATCATAGCTTTCAGATGTAGAGACAGATCATATTTGTTTGAGTTAGACATAGATTAGACATATTACACTGTGAACACATCCATTTAAATGTCAATATATCTTTATTGTCAATTTTAACTCAATAGATCTTTATTGTCCCCAGTGTAAAACAGTTGTATACATAGATATCATAAAACATGTCATACAATGACCTAGACTAGATAAAGTAACAGGACCTAGACTAGATAAAGTAACAGGACCTAGACTAGATAAAGTAACAGAACCTGGACTAGATAAAGAAACAGGACCTAGACTAGATAAAGTAACAGGACCTGGACTAACTAGATAAAGTAACAGGACCTGGACTAACTAGATAAAGTAACAGGACCTGGACTAGATAAAGTAACAGGACCTAGACTAGATAAAGTAACAGGACCTGGACTAGATAAAGTAACAGGACCTGGACTAACTAGATAAAGTAACAGGAACTAGACTAGATAAAGTAACAGGACCTGGACTAACTAGATAAAGTAACAGGACCTAGACTAGATAAAGTAACAGGACCTGGACTAACTAGATAAAGTAACAGGACCTGGACTAACTAGATAAAGTAACAGGACCTAGACTAGATAAAGTAACAGGACCTGGACTAACTAGATAAAGTAACAGGACCTGGACTAGATAAAGTAACAGGACCTGGACTAGATGAAGTAACAGGACCTGGACTAGATGAAGTAACAGGACCTGGACTAACTAGATAAAGTAACAGGACCTGGACTAGATAAAGTAACAGGACCTGGACTAACTAGATAAAGTAACAGGACCTGGACTAACTAGAGAAAGTAACAGGACCTGGACTAGATAAAGTAACAGGACCTGGACTAACTAGATAAAGTAACAGGACCTGGACTAACTAGATAAAGTAACAGGACCTAGACTAGATAAAGTAACAGGACCTAAACTAGATAAAGTAACAGGACCTGGACTAGATAAAGTAACAGGACCTGGACTAGATAAAGTAACAGGACCTAGACTAGATAAAGTAACAGGACCTAGACTAACTAGATAAAGTAACAGGACCTAGACTAGATAAAGTAACAGGACCTAGACTAGATTAAGTAACAGGACCTGGACTAGATAAAGTAACAGGACCTGGACTAGATAAAGTAACAGGACCTGGACTAGATAAAGTAACAGGACCTGGACTAGATAAAGTAACAGGACCTGGACTAGATAAAGTAACAGGACCTAGACTAGATTAAGTAACAGGACCTGGACTAGATAAAGTAACAGGACCTAGACTACATAAAGCAACAGGACCTGGACTAACTAGATAAAGTAACAGGACCTGGACTAGATAAAGTAACAGGACCTGGACTAGATAAAGTAACAGGACCTGGACTAACTAGATAAAGTAACAGGACCTAGACTAGATAAAGAAACAGGACCTAGACTAGATAAAGAAACAGGACCTGGACTAGATAAAGTAACAGGACCTGGTCTAACTAGATAAAGTAACAGGACCTGGACTAGATAAAGTAACAGGACCTAGACTAGATAAAGTAACAGGACCTGGACTAGATAAAGTAACAGGACCTGGACTAACTAGATAAAGTAACAGGACCTAGACTAGATAAAGTAACAGGACCTGGACTAACTAGATAAAGTAACAGGACCTGGACTAGATAAAGTAACAGGACCTGGACTAACTAGATAAAGTAACAGGACCTGGACTAGATAAAGTAACAGGACCTAGACTAGATAAAGTAACAGGACCTGGACTAGATAAAGTAACAGGACCTGGACTAACTAGATAAAGTAACAGGACCTGGACTAGATAAAGTAACAGGACCTGGACTAGATAAAGTAACAGGACCTAGACTAGATAAAGTAACAGGACCTGGACTAACTAGATAAAGTAACAGGACCTGGACTAGATAAAGTAACAGGTGCTTAAATGGTCTTCATATGAACTAGACAAAGCATGTCTGTACATTCACTCACATAGTTGCATTCTGGTTGTTTGGTGACTGTGGACATTCAAACCATGTAAGAAAACTGTATCTGTAGGTTTAGGTTATTGTACTAGGGTAGCGTTGCCCTTCTTTGAAATATGAAATGAGAAACCCAGGACTAATATTGACAATGGGATGCATCCTAAATGGCACCCTAATCCTTGGACAGTGTGCTACTTCTGACCAGAGCTCTATGGGCCGTGGTAAAAAGTAGTGCATGACATAGGGAATAGGGTGTCATTTAGGGCGCAGACAATATTCTTTCATTGTGAATGTAACCTACCATGTATAATACAACAATAGGACCAGCTGTACTGAACGTGAGCTGCAAAATCCAACACATACAGTAATTCCACATGGAGCTTTTCCTTTTTAAATGGTGTTGTTTGGATAAAATAAACAATGCATACAGTATATGATTGTACCAAAATCATATCAAGTTTGACGAAAAAAAAAAAGTATATATTTTTGTTGTTGCCACAATCCAGTATTCACTTTCCATGAAACCTCAAATCATTTAGTGTGTCAAGGATGGTTTCCCAATATTCTGTTTATACAAGTTGATGACAGCCAATCAGATGAAGAAGTCCCTAGAACTCATTATTAGCCTCAAAGGCCAGGGCCCCATTCCAAACCAAACCCTCACACCCTATCCATGGGACCTACTTGGGCCTTGTTCCAAAACCAAACCCTCACACCCTATTCACGGGTCCTACTTGACTTCCCCTCATGGCTTTTGAATGGCAGGTCAAGTAATTTATACTGAACAAAAATCTAAATGTAACATGCAACAATTTAAAATATGTTTCTACAGTTCATATAAGGAAATCAGTCAATTGAAATAAATGTATTAGGCACTAATCTGTGGATTTCACATGACTGGGCATGGGTGCAGCCATGGGTGGGCCTGGGAGGGCTCAGGCCCACCCACTGGGGAGCCAGGTCCAGCCAATCAGAATTAGTTTTTCCCTATAAAAGGGCTTTATTTCAGACAGAAATACTCCTCAGTTTCATCAGCTGTCCCAGTGGCTGGTCTCAGATGATCCCGCGGGGGAAGAAGCCAGATGTGGAGGTCTTGGGCTGACATGGTGACACATGGTCTGCGGTTGAGAGGCTGGTGGGACATACTGCCAAATTCTCTAAAAGGATGTTTGTCAGTCAGCATGCTCCCTCAAAACTTGAGACATCTGCAGCATTGTGTTGTCTGACAAAACTGCACATTTAAGAGTGGCCTTTTATTGTTCCCAGCACAAGGTGCATCTGTGTAATGATCAAGCTGATTAATCATGTTCTTGATATGTCACACCTGTCAGGAGGATGGATTATCTTGACAAATAATAAAAAAGTTCACTAACAGGGATGTAAACAGACTTGTTTATATGTTTATATTTTTGTTCAGTATAAGTGAAACTCCAGGGGTTTTTCCCCAATCACATGTCCTGACTAGAAAAAACGTTCCTAATTAATTACTTATTTTTCTGGACAGGTAACAGGGTCCAGACAAAGTCATCCAACCCTTTTCGATGCGCTAAAATGGAAGTAAAAAAAGAATGTGGACAGGAGGGCCAGGAAATACTTACCCAAGACCAGAAATGACAGGAAACAGTTTTAGTGCCTGCAGATGTACATATTTGACATACTGTCAGTGAAAGCTGTCTACTGTTTACTTTCTTTTAATGTAACCTTTTATTCATTCAGGCTAGTCAATTAAGAACAAAATCTTATTTACAATGACGACCTGGCAGCCACTACGGTATGGATTGTTTGAAAAGTAGTTTTGATATATAAAGATTAGGCTGAGAACGTATATGGTTCATATTCATTAAAAAATACAACGAATAAATGCTCTGTTGTTTGTTTGAGTGACAGGGAGGTTGAGAGAATGCATGAGAGAAATGGTATCCCTGCATGCTTATTTAGCTGTGTGTGTGTGTGAGCCTGTCTTGTATGGGGTGTGTCTCTAATTCCCCTGGGTATTTTATGGCGTTCACCTGCCAAGCTCTCTCAGTGGACACAGTGGAATGTGCTGGGTAGATCAGAGCGCTCCAACCCAGACCCAACCTAGAGACGGAGACAGCAAATATTATGCCTCTGTCTTTCTCTCTGTAGTTACTGTGCTCTCCCTCTGCCTCTCTTAGGCTTTTTTGGGTATGTGAAATTTCAACAATTTAGTATGCTTTAAATGCAAGGATTAACTGATTAATAACATTTTACCCTTTTATTTCAAGATTGAAAGATATAATAACACAATGTCACGGACCGAGCTAGCCATTAAGGTCCCTTAATGCTCAAATTAGATTCAGTGGCTGATTAATTATGTTTGACATCATATTCGCTAAATCCTTAATACATACATATTTTGTCTGTGCCAGTGGCTAACCACTCCCCTTGAGCAGTTTGTATTTTATTGAGACATCTTCAAGGGGAACATAATTTGTGCTTTATTGTGCGTTATTCACCTTGGGTGAGAACTATTTGCATACATTGAGTCAGACAACTTGTGATGTCTAATTTCCGAAGGCCTTTTCTTTTTAGCATGTGAACAGTATTAGTACTCAGAGCCACTGTTCTGGCCTTTTGGTCGTCCAGTCGTGAGACCCCGTTTTGTACCAGCCTTGGTGGAACGATGGGCAACAGCTGTAGGCTGACAGGATCTCATAGGGCCTGGTCATCTGGCAGCTCTTCGGAGTGCTGCTGCTCTGTTGGCCGCTGGGCTGATGTGAGACTTCGCAAAGCAATGGATGGCTGACACAAGCCTTGATGGATTGTAATGGATGGCTGACACAAGCCTTGATGGATTGTAATGGATGGCTGACACAAGCCTTGATGGATTGTAATGGATGGCTGACACAAGCCTTGATGGATTGTAATGGACGGCTGAATCCAAAGTTCTGCACCTCTGCAGCCTGGTGCTTTCACAGTGCTCCTGTACGGCCTACTGGGCAGGTACACAGCTCCACCTCCACATCAACTGTGTAAACAGTGCCTGGAGAGATGCCCTTCACACTAACCATCTTCTATTCAATCTAGGATATTACATCAAAATGTATATAAGAAGATATCAATAAAATGAGGTAAGATATGCATAAGGCGGGTTGATAGTAATATGCTTGTATGTACCTGGCAGATGTCTGACCCATTAAAGTTCGCTCTTCAAAGCAAGGAATCTAGACTTCTGGAAAGACTCCCAACATCCACATGCCACGTCTGTCACCGTGGCATCAGAGTAGGTCTCCAAGCGGGATGTGGGGAGATCAAACAGCTGCGGCAGGTTGAAGGCGTTGGTCCTGGAGGATTGTGTCTTTCAGGACTCTCATGGCAGCTTCCACGTAGTCGTTGGTGTCATTCCCACGGGTCCTCTCTGAAACCCAGGGCCCAACACTCCCTACGACCATATCGTTTCTCCAGGTGAGCATGTCCTCTCTGAAACCCAGGGACCAACACTCCCTATGACCATATCCTTTCTCCAGGTAAGCATGTCCTCTCTGAAACCCAGGGCCCAACACTCCCTATGACCATATCGTTTCTACACATACATTTATTTTTACATTTACATTTTGGTAATTTAGCAGACACACTTATCCAGAGTGACTTACAATCAGTGCATTCAACTAAGGTAGATAAACAACAACATATCACAGTCATAGGAAGTAAAATATTTCTGTAACCGTTACTGAGAATGTTGTTGCTGTTCGTGCTGGCTGCTTGCAAATGTATTTATATATTTTAAAATACAAAATAGATTTATTTTAATAAAATTTGTTTCAAAATAAGTATTTTGCAGTTTATTTCGATACACTGATGTTGATGGTATTTTGTATTTATATTTTGTAATTTTGCCCATCCCTGAGTACGATTAGCATGCAGTTTGATTTAAGCCAGCCAGATTTCAGACGCCAGTGTTTTTTTACAGCTCCTGGTTATGCAGAGGTGTTCTGCTCCCATCGAGTGGTGGTGTTTGGTGTAGCAGCTCTGAGTTTCACACTGACCAATTGCCTGTTCTGTCCTGCTCAACCCCAGCACACCTCCTGTCCATGTACGTACCTGGTGCTCTGTCCTCCAGACATTCAGCCACTAGAAAGAATGAGCTGCAATTGTATTTATTTTCTCTCTCTCTCTCTCTCTCCCCTTGATGAAGATATGTGATTTCTAAAGCTTTTACCCTCGGGGGTAGACTGAATGGAGTGTAAATAAGTCATGAGAATAGATTAGTGTGTAAGGGTAATGAGCAGATGTGGCAGCTCCCCAGCGCAGCACAAATGCATGGAGAAAGATAGCTGCTAAAATGGCTGACACCAGACTCAGCAGTCTCTGGCCTGTTATTGACCACATCCCTCAGGGAGATATCGCTGTCTATTGGTTTTGGTGGTGATTGAGTTGACCATGTTGTACTTTTCCTACAAGTAGATCTGAAGAACTGTTAGAGTTAACTCACTGAATTAGCCCTAATCTTTTTCTATTGGAGTAAAATGGTCCTGTGTTTACAGGCGAAGTGCTGAAGTTGTGTTTGGGCAGATTCTCTGATAATGCAGTGCCACAAAAAATATTATAAGAGATTTGTTTCTCTGACAGTACAGAGTGGCATAAAGAATTAAAGAGACATTTGTAAGAGACAAATGTACGAGCAACCCTAACCCTAACCCTAGCCTCAACCCTAGCCCTAGCCTCAACCCTAACCCTAACCCTAGCCTCAACCCTAACCCTAACCCTAGCCTCAACCCTAACCCTAACCCTAGCCTCAACCCTAACCCTAGCCTCAACCCTAACCCTAGCCTCAACCCTAACCCTAACCCTAGCCTCAACCCTAACCCTAACCCTAACACTAACCCTAGCCGCAACCCTAACCCTAACCCTAGCCTCAACCCTAACCCTAGCCTCAACCCTAACCCTAGCCTCAACCCTAACCCTAACCCTAGCCTCAACCCTAACCCTAACCCTAGCCTCAACCCCAACCCTAACCCTAGCCTCAACCCCAACCCTAACCCTCAACCCTAACCCTAACCCTAACCCTAGCCTCAACCCTAACCCTAGCCTCAACCCCAACCCTAACCCTAGCCTCAACCCTAACCCTAACCCTAGCCTCAACCCTAACCCTAACCCTAGCCTCAACCCTAACCCTAACCCTAGCCTCAACCCTAACCCTAGCCCTAGCTTTATGTTGAGATCCCGGTTCAACCGCTGGACAGTTCTGTAAACGAGTGTAGGTGAGCTGTAATGTACTATATGACCAAGTGGTGGCAGCATTGTTTATATTTTCTCCATGAGCAGGTCAGTTATTCAGTTATTCTGTATCCCTTCCATGAAGGCCAGTGTTGGTCAACTCAACTCTCCTCTCCAGATATACTTTTGCGAAATCATTAACTTAGATATAATCATAAGCACACACACTCAGTGTCATCAAATGGAAATAATTAGTTTTCAATATTTTCTATTAACAAACATATTACATATTGTACAGCAACCAGAGGAAAAGTCACAATCAGAGATGTTCAAAAATGTACAAAAAAACTGTATACATTGACAGGAATCCTCCACAAACAAATCATATTCATTAATAATTCTACAGATTTAACTCATAAAGCATATAATGTACCTGTGTGGCAGGTAGCCTAGTGGTTAGAATGTAGGGGTGGCAGGTAGCCTAGTGGTTAGAGGCAGGTAGCCTAGTGGTTAGAATGTAGGGGTGGCAGGTAGCCTAGTGGTTAGAATGTAGGGCTGGCAGGTAGCCTAGTGGTTAGAATGTAGGGGTGGCAGGTAGCCTAGTGGTTAGAATGTAGGGGTGGCAGGTAGCCTAGTGGTTAGAGGCAGGTAGCCTAGTGGTTAGAATGTAGGGGTGGCAGGTAGCCTAGTGGTTAGAGGCAGGTAGCCTAGTGGTTAGAATGTAGGGGTGGCAGGTAGCCTAGTGGTTAGAATGTAGGGCTGGCAGGTAGCCTAGTGGTTAGAATGTAGGGGTGGCAGGTAGCCTAGTGGTTAGAGGCAGGTAGCCTAGTGGTTAGAATGTAGGGGTGGCAGGTAGCCTAGTGGTTAGAGGCAGGTAGCCTAGTGGTTAGAATGTAGGGGTGGCAGGTAGTCTAGTGGTTAGAGGCAGGTAGTCTAGTGGTTAGAATGTAGGGGTGGCAGGTAGTCTAGTGCACATATGTCAGAGTCAAGGCCCGCGGGCCACATCCGGCCCGCAAGAAGGTTTTTTACGGCCCCTGGGATGATCTTGATTTATTATTAGAACCGGCCCGCAGCAAGCCGGCAGCCCGCAGATCTTTTACACGCACCAATACTACATTTCCCACAATGCAAAGGTGACGCACCGAGCAGTAGGCTGCTTCATTTCAATATTTATTGGCACAGCAGTCGTCAGCATCACAGTAAAATTAACTTTCAGATACCCATCAAAAATGGCAAAACGGAAGGTGGATACTGAGAACCGGGGGTTTCAAACAAGGTGGGAGTCGGAGTATATGTTCACGAAGGTAGCTGGAAAACCTGTGTGTCTTCTGTGTGGAGAAAGTGTGGCGGTACTGAAAGAGTATAATCTGAGACGACATTATGAAACGAAACACGCGGACAAAAACAAGAATATGGACATGGAACAAAGGCTACAAAAGGCAGAGGAATTAAAACGAGGCCTCAAATCTCGACAGGCTCTGTTCAAAAAACCCAAATCACAAGGCCAGGCTGCTGTCAAGGCCAGTTTTATTTTGGCAGAAGAGATCGCTAAATCAGCCCGGCCATTTACGGAGGGGGATTTCATCAAAAACTGCATGATTAAAGTTTGTGACGAAGTTTGCCCAGAAAAAAGGCAACTCTTTTTAAATGTGAGTCTGAGCAGAAACACCATTGCCGAGAGAGTAGACCAGTTGTCCATCAATCTAAAAGAGCAGCTTGTGAAAAAGGGAAAAGATTTTATTGCATATTCCTTGGCTGTGGATGAGAGCACCGACATTTCTGACATTGCCCAGTTGTCAATTTTCATCCGCGGAGTGGACTCCAACCTAAGCGTGACAGAGGAGTTTTTGGCTTTACGTCCTATGCATGGCACAACTACGGGGCATGATTTGTATGAAGAGGTGTCAAGATGTGTAAATGAGATGGAGCTGCCTTGGGAAAAACTTGTGGGTTTGACAACCGACGGAGCACCTGCGATGTGTGGACACAGGAGCGGACTGGTGGCGAAGATACGGGAAAAGATGCAAGAGGAAAACGCGACAGGTGAGCTGACAGCTTATCATTGTATCATACACCAGGAAGCGTTGTGCGGTAAAGCCTTGAAAATGGAGCATGTAATGAGCATCATCACGCGCACAGTTAACTTTATCAGAGCCAAAGGTTTGAATCACCGCCAGTTCAAGGCATTTCTGACGGAGTTAGAAACGGAGCATGGTGATTTGCCTTATCACACAGAGGTGCGATGGCTAAGCCAGGGAAAGGTGCTTCAAAGATGTTTCGAGCTTCGTGAGGAGATTTGTCTGTTCTTGGACAGCAAAGGGAAAGACACAACACAACTCCGAGACGAAATGTTTCTGTGTGAAATGGCTTTTCTGTGTGACATTACGAGTCATCTGAATGCAATAAACTTGCAGCTGCAGGGTCGGGATCGTGTCATCTCTGATATGTACAGTACAGTGAAGGCATTTAAAACCAAACTGACTCTGTGGGAGACGCAGATGCGGAAAGAAAATTTGAGCCACTTTCCCAGCTGCCAGACCATGAAAGAGAAGCTCTCTACCAGTGCGTTCCCGAGCACACAGTTGGCTGATAAAATAGGTATGCTTGCCGCTGACTTTCGACGCCGATTTGCTGACTTTGAAGCACAAAAAAGCAGGTTGGAACTGCTCGGTAACCCATTTGCTGTTGACGTGGAAAGCTCACCACCAAACCTCCAAATGGAGTTGATTGACCTCCAATGCAATGATGCACTGAGGGCAAAATATGCGGCAGTGGGTGCTGCGGAGTTCGCCCGTTTCCTCCCCGGCACAATGCCCCAGCTGCGCATCCAGGCTGCTCAAACGTTGTCTATGTTTGGCAGCACATACCTGTGTGAACAACTGTTTTCTTTGATGAACCTGAACAAAACATCACACAGAAGTCGACTTACTGCTGAACACCTCCACTCAATTCTGAGGATTTCTTCAGCTCAGAGCCTTACCCCGAACATTGATGAACTTGTGGAAAAGATGGGACACCACCAAGTATCACCCTCAACCTCAAACAAGTGAACATTACTGTGCAATCACATATTTAGAGTTTTTACTCAGTTCAAGTTTAAAAGTTAAAATGTAATATTTGTTTTCACTGCATGTTACTTCTCCTTAAACAAAGTGTTGTTTTTGATTAATAGATTTTTGCACTTTATTTTTTTGTATTTCAATCCAATTATATTTTAAAAATATTTCAGTTGAGTGGATGATAGAAAATTGCTATTATTGTTTTTTCTTTGAAGTAAATTTAGCCCACTTTTGCTAAAATAGAAAATATAGTCTACTGATGGTGCCTTGAATACCGGTTTCTTTCATTTAATGTTCATGTTATGGGGATATTTATATAAAGGAAATTTGTCTTTTGTGTCTGTTGAAAATTAAAGATTACTGACAGAGCCATAAGAAAATATTGCTTTATTTATCTGATCATATTGTAATATATTTGTTAGGTTTTCAGTAGGTTCAATTAGGTTCACTAGACTATATGCGTCATTTAAAAATTTTTCAATGAACATTCGAACAGTCCGGCCCTCGTCTTGTAGCTGATTTTTTTATTTGGCCCTCCGTCCATTTGACTTTGACACCCCTGGTCTAGTGGTTAGAGGCAGGTAGCCTAGTGGTTAGAATGTAGGGGTGGCAGGTAGCCTAGTGGTTAGAATGTAGGGGTGGCAGGTAGTCTAGTGGTTAGAGGCAGGTAGCCTAGTGGTTAGAATGTAGGGGTGGCAGGTAGCCTAGTGGTTAGAATGTAGGGGTGGCAGGTAGTCTAGTGGTTAGAGGCAGGTAGCCTAGTGGTTAGAATGTAGGGGTGGCAGGTAGCCTAGTGGTTAGAATGTAGGGGTGGCAGGTAGTCTAGTGGTTAGAGGCAGGTAGCCTAGTGGTTAGAATGTAGGGGTGGCAGGTAGTCTAGTGGTTAGAGGCAGGTAGCCTAGTGGTTAGAATGTAGGGGTGGCAGGTAGCCTAGTGGTTAGAGGCAGGTAGCCTAGTGGTTAGAATGTAGGGATGGCAGGTAGCCTAGTGGTTAGAATGTAGGGGTGGCAGGTAGCCTAGTGGTTAGAGGCAGGTAGCCTAGTGGTTAGAATGTAGGGGTGGCAGGTAGCCTAGTGGTTAGAGGCAGGTAGCCTAGTGGTTAGAATGTAGGGGTGGCAGGTAGCCTAGTGGTTAGAATGTAGGGCTGGCAGGTAGCCTAGTGGTTAGAATGTAGGGCTGGCAGGTAGCCTAGTGGTTAGAATGTAGGGGTGGCAGGTAGCCTAGTGGTTAGAATGTAGGGGTGGCAGGTAGCCTAGTGGTTAGAATGTAGGGGTGGCAGGTAGCCTAGTGGTTAGAATGTAGGGCTGGCAGGTAGCCTAGTGGTTAGAATGTAGGGCTGGCAGGTAGCCTAGTGGTTAGAATGTAGGGGTGGCAGGTAGCCTAGTGGTTAGAATGTAGGGGTGGCAGGTAGCCTAGTGGTTAGAATGTAGGGGTGGCAGGTAGCCTAGTGGTTAGAATGTAGGGCTGGCAGGTAGCCTAGTGGTTAGAATGTAGGGGTGGCAGGTAGCCTAGTGGTTAGAATGTAGGGGTGGCAGGTAGCCTAGTGGTTAGAATGTAGGGGTGGCAGGTAGTCTAGTGGTTAGAATGTAGAGGTGGCAGGTAGCCTAGTGGTTAGAATGTAGGGCTTGCAGGTAGCCTAGTGGTTAGAGGCAGGTAGCCTAGTGGTCAGAATGTAGGGGTGGCAGGTAGCCTAGTGGTTAGAATGTAGGGGTGGCAGGTAGCCTAGTGGTTAGAATGTAGGGGTGGCAGGTAGTCTAGTGGTTAGAATGTAGGGGTGGCAGGTAGCCTAGTGGTTAGAACATTGGACTAGTAGCCAAAAGGTTGCAAGATCAAATGCACGAGCTGACAAGGTAAAAATCTGTCATTCTGCCCCTGAACAAGGCTGTCATTGAAAATAAGAATTTGATCGTAACTGACTTGCCTAGTTAAATAAAGGTAACATGAAAAGGTCTGATGGCTTGTGAGCTGAGGGTCAACCAGTGGGATCAGGAGTTGGTAGAACCGTCTTGAGACCTAATTATATCAAAGGCAGATCGAAAGGAAATTTCTTATAAAATCCAATTAATTAAACATTTTTTTTTAGTCATGCTATGTTTCTTGCATAGGCCTGGAATGTAGAAGAGGATGGATGTCAAGGTCTCCATGGCATAAGGCCTAATGCGACTAGTGCAAAAAAAATCGCCCACCAACCAACCAGGCCGTTAAAATACAAAATAAACGATCACATATATATGTATATATATATATATATATATATATATATATATATATATATATATATATATATATATATTTATTTATATATATACACACAGTTGAAGTCAGAAGTTTACATACACTTAGGTTGGAGTCATTAAAACTTGTTTTTTAACCACTCCACAAGTTTCTTGTTAACAAACTATAGTTTTGGCATGTCGGTTAGGACATCTACTTTGTACATGACACAAGTAATTGTTCCAACAATTGTTTACAGACAGATCATTTCCCTTATAATTCACTGTATCCCAATTCCAGTGGGTCAGTAGTTTACATACACTAAGTTGACTGTGCCTTTAAACAGCTTGGAAAATTCCAGAAAATGATGTCATGGCTTTAGAAGCGTCTGATAGCCTAATTGACATAATTTGAGTCAATTGGAGGTGTACCTGTGGATGTATTTCAAGGCCTACCTTCAAACTCAGTGCCATTTTGCTTGACATCATGGCAAAATCAGCCAAGACCTCAGAAGAAAAATTGTAGTCCTCCACAAGTCTGATTCATCCTTTGGAGCAATTTCCAAACGCCTGAAGGTACCACGTTCATCTGTACAAACAATAGCACGCAAGTATAAACACCATGGGACCACGCAGCCGTCATACCGCTCAGGAAGGAGACGTGTTCTGTCTCCTAGAGATGAATGAACTTTGGTGCAAAAAGTGCAAATCAATCCCAGAACAACAGCACCTTGTGAAGACCTTGTGAAGATGCTGGAGGAAACAGGTATAAAAATGTATTTTTCCAAGGTAAAACGAGTCCTATATCGACGTAACCTGAAAGGCCGCTCAGCAAGGAAGAAGCCACTGCTCCAAAACCGCCATTAAAAAAAGCCAGACGCTGTTTGCAACTGCACATGGGGACAAAGATCGTACTTTTTGGAGAAATGTCCTCTGGTCTGATGAAACAAAAATATAACTATTTGGCCATAATGACCATCATTATGTTTGGAGGGAACAGGGGGAGGCTTACAAGCCAAAGAACACCATCCCAACCATGAAGCACGGGGGTGGCAGCATCATGTTGTGGGGGTGCTTTGCTGCAGGAGAGTCTGGTGCACTTCACAAAATAGATGGCATCGTGAGGACGAAAATTATGTGGATATATTGAAGCAACATTTCAAGACATCAGACCAAGTTAAAGCTTGGTCGCAAATGGGTCTTCCAAATGGACAGTGACCCCAAGCATACTTCCAAAGTTGTGGTAAACTGGCTTAAGGACAACAAAGTCAAGGTATTGGAGTGGCCATCACAAAGCCCTGACCTCACACTTACAGAAAATGTGTCGGCAGAACTGAAAAGGCCTGTGCGAGCAAGGAGGCCTACAAACCTGACTCAGTTACACCAGCTCTTTCAGGAGGAATGGGCCAAAATTCACTCAACTTATCGTGGGAAGTTTGTGGAAGGCTACCTGAAACATTTGACCCAAGTTAAACAATTTAAAGGCAATTCTACCAAATACCAATTGAGTTTATGTAAATTTCTGACCCACTGGGAATGTGATGAAAGAAATAAAAGCTGAAATAAATCATTCTCTCTACTATTATTCTGACATTTCACATTCTTAAAATAAAGTGGTGATCCTAATTTACCTAAGACAGGGGATTTCTTTCTAGGATTAAATGTCAGGAATTGTGAAAAACAGTTTAAATATATTTGGC
Organism: Oncorhynchus mykiss; assembly: GCF_057628025.1. Classification (NCBI taxonomy): domain Eukaryota; kingdom Metazoa; phylum Chordata; class Actinopteri; order Salmoniformes; family Salmonidae; genus Oncorhynchus; species Oncorhynchus mykiss. Next base: position 41,353,259 of record NC_143041.1, read on the forward strand.
TAAGGTGGATGTAAACTTCTGACTTCAACTGTATACAGTACCAGTAAAAAGTTTGGACACACCTACACATTCAAGGTCTTTTCCTTATTTTTACTATTTTCTATATTGTAGAATAATTGTGAAGACATAAAAACTATGAAATAACACATGGAATCATGTGTTAATCAAAAAAGGGTTAAACAAATCAAAATATATTTTATATATTTTTGATTCTTCAAAGTAGCCACCCTTTGCCTTGATGACAGCTTTGCACACTCTTTTTATTCTCTCAACCAGCTTCATGAGGAATGCTTTTCCAAAAGGAGTTCCCACATATGCTGAGCACTTGTTGGCTGCTTTTCCTTCACTCTGCGATTCAACTCATCCCACACCATCTCAATTTGGTTGAGGTCGGGTGATTGTGGAAACCAGGTCACCTGATGCAGCACTCCATCACTCTCCTTCTTTGTCAAATAGCCCTTACACAGCCTGGATTTTGGGTCATTGTCTTGTTGAAAAACAAATGACCGCAAACCAGATGGGATAGCGTATCACTGCAGAATGCTGTGGTAGCCATGCTGGTTAAGTGTGCCTTGAATTCTAAATAAATCATGGACAGTGTCACCAGCAACGCACCCCCACACCATCACACCTCCTCCTCCATACTTCACGGTGGTAACCAACCTTGAATGAGTAGGTGTGTCCAAATTTTGACTGATACTGTACATACTATATACATTTCACGAACACAGTGTATTTGACAAAAGTTATCTTTTGTTTGTTTTTAGTCCCATCCTTCACCTCAACCCCTCCCATCTATCTATGAAGACCATCCAGTTTTGATTTCTATTTGCCATATATTTATTTTTCAAATCTCTCAGTGTTAAATCAACACTGACAGAGTTAAATTTAACACTGGTCCATTGTCAATATGGGTTCACACTTTTCAGTGTCATGAACAGACAAAATCATGTCTTTCATGAATTTGGATGAGATTTGGATGAAACCAGATCAAAGTATGAATGACCAAATTATGAAAAATGACAGTTGCTACATTGATAAAGTTTGATTATAATGTTACTGGTCCCCTGCACCATGTCAAACACTTGGATTCAGGAGGCGGAATTATTAAGGGATGGGGTGACATCACTCTAACTCTCATTTTAATACACCAATGGTAACATGATATTCTCTTACCTAATTTAAATAAGTACCGCCTTGTAACCAACATCAGAGAAGGCATATTTGCATATAGGGGGGGTTATACTGTAGCTAGATAGCTACTCTAATGGTGTCAAAATTTGACCGTTGGGTGTCAGCAAAAATAATTACAAGTTTACACTATTACAGTTTTTCTCAATTGCTAAAACACAATTTCTGAAACCTTGCTCCATTTCCTGAAAACATTAAACACAAAACCTCATATTCAAGCACTATTTACATGACCTCGGACTCCTCTCGCAAAATGAAACATTCGCCTCAAAACAGTTTTACCTGTGTTCAAAATCAAACACTGCTCTCAAATCATAAACAAAGTGATCAAAATGATATACACTCTCAAGCAGTCAGTAAACAATACACCGAAAAATAGAAAACATATTGTTCAAAACATACAATTTTCAGGGAGAAGTACATTTTTTATCTAAAAAAATATTTATATTTTTCCATCATTGTCTTTTGATGAACGAAAACATGTTCTATCATAGTAGTTCAAAATTGATCAGAAATTACTACTCTGCTTTGCTCTTTGCAATTTTTGTTTTTTGTTCTTCCTCCTCCTTGTACCCCTATTTTTACAGTACTGTACCCTGCATCTCACAAACGTGTCCTTTGTCTCTGTGATACTGTAATTCTTGTTCTTTGCTGATATGAACCTGCAACCAGTCAAAATCTATTGAGCAGTCAGTGCTGTTAATAAATGGAAAGCACAATGTTCATGGCCATACAATTTCTACAATGCACTGTACTACAGTATACAATACTAAAAGAGACAAAAATCAAAGGAGTAAACATGTGATCAATGTGCTTCTTCTTGTCTTTGGGCTGGGTCAGGCCAGAGCACTTCGTCGACATCACAAGCAATATTGTCCCTCCTGAGGCAATGGGGGAAGAAGCCTCTTGTGTGCCGTATCCAGCCCTGACATGATTCCTCACCTATATCACCACAGGCTAAATCCATGGCTTGCAGCAGATTTACTCTGGTGTAGAGTTGTCCATCATATACTTTCCATCTCCAAGAGGAGAAAAACTCCTCAATCGGATTCAGGAAAGGCGAGTATGGAGGGAGGTACAAGTTCATAAACTGCCCATTGATGTTAAACCATTCCCTTACCTGAGCAGCTCGGTGGAAACATTGTCCCACACTATCACATAGGTGGGAATGAGATTCTCATTTAGCTCTTGACCCTGCTGCTCTTGACCCTGCTGCTCAAATAAAATATTTCTTAGATTGACAATAAATCTTAGAAGGTGCTGTGTGTTAAATGGTCCGAGTGTAACATGGTGATGTTTAATTTTTATTTTTTTACCTTTATTTAATTAGGCAACACCATGGTTGCTGATAGCAGCACAGACTGTGACATTGCCACCTCGTTGACCAGGGACTTCAACAATGGCCCGCTGTCCAATCATGTTTCGGCCTCTCCTTCTCCTCTTTGATAGATTGAAGCCTGCTTCATCGACAAAGATGAACTCATGGGGTCTGTCCAAGGATTCCAAGTCAAATATTGTCTGCGTAGAAATACTGTATGTAGAATTTGGTTAAGTCATACAGTACAATTTTTACCTTTATTTAATTAGGCAAGTCAGTTAAGAACAAATTCTTATTTTCAATGACAGCGGGTTAACTGCCTGTTCAGGGGCAGAACGACAGATACAAGGAGGAGGAAGAACAAAAAACAAACACCTTGTCAGCTGGGGGGTTTGAACTTGCAACCTTCCGGTTACTAGTCCAACGCTCTAACCACTAGGCTACCTTGCCGCCCCAATTTGGCTTCTGATTCACATACATTGTATATACTGAAGAGTAATGTCATTCACACAGTATATGTTAGTACTGTAGACAATCTGGATTACAGTAAATGTTTCTGAATGTACACTTACTTGTACATACTGAGCTCGCAGTTCTTTCACCCTTGGTGAGTTGCGCTCAAAGGTACTCTGTATACTTGTTTCATTCGCATCCTGTTACGATGGAGGACACGGTCAATTGTGGAAATGCTCACACTGTCGATTCCCTGGAAGTGTGTGTGTTGTCTTGTATCCCTCGTTCCTGGATTTCTCTGAGTCGTATTGCATTATCTTGAAGGACCAGGCCAACTATAACGGCCTCTTGCTCCCTAGTGAATACAGCTGTCCTTCCACCTGCATGTGGCAGCCTTGCAATTCTACAAAAAGTAGTTGTGCAGTTACAAAACATATTCATGCAGTACAATGCATACAGTGATTAACTTTACAAATGTCTATTGAAACAGGTGCATATAGTGTAGTACAGTAAATGTGCAATTACAAAAATACAGTAGTATACTGTACCTGTTCTCTTCTCTGAATGTCCTTACTATGGTGGACACAGAAAATTGGCTCAAATTGGGTTCCACTCTAAGTCCTGCTTCCCTCATTGTCAGTGCACGGACAAGAACATGGTCTATAACTGTTGCTCAAATTTCATCAGATATTTCCACTCTTTGTCTTCCTCTTCCTCTTCGTCCTCCTCTTCATCTTTCTTGCCCTCCTCCTCCTCTTCCTCCTCATCGCCCACCTCGCATACGTCATCATCCTCACATTGTTTCTTCTATCCATTCTCAGACTTTCTCCTTCCCACCTTCAACCACTTGTTTCCTCTCTGAACTGGCTTATATTGGTTGTGTCGTATCATTTGAAACAGGTTAAATCCATTTTGAGTGGTTGTGTTCAATCAATGACATGTGTTCTCTATTTGTATTTGATTGTTGCCACTTGTGTTTACCAGTATGGATGACATGTGCATTAGAGTGCAGAATGTGTTTTGAGAATGAGAATGTGTTTAGAGTTTTGCTGAAAAGTCTAAGTGAGATCTGCAAATTGTGTTTTACCATGTGAAATGGTTTAAGGTATTGACAACAGACTGCATAATTAGCTAAATGAGTCCAGGCAACTGAGAACTTTGTTCAGCCAATGGGTTTTAGTGTTTTAGCAATTGAGAAAAACTGTAATCTATGGCAAAGATACTTTCACATGTGTGGTGTTAGCTAGTTACTGACTAGCCAAGTCTTCAGCCAGCAAGGAACAAAAAAGGGGGAAGTGTCATTTAAAACTATTTTTTATTTATTTAACTAGGCAAGTCAGTTAAGAACAAATTCTTATTTACAATGACAGCCTAACCCAGGAAAACCCAGATGACACTGGGCCACGTTGTGCCCTGTCCTATGGGACTCCCAATCACAGCTGGATGTGATACAGCCTGAATTTGAACCAGTAACTATAGTGATGCCCTTTGCACTGAAATACATTGCCTTAGACTGCTGTGCCACTTGGGAACTCTGACATTGTCACCTTTCGGTTAGTCTTAACCGCTAGGCAGTTTCTGTCTGTAATAAAGCCGTTTTGTGGGGAAAAACTCATTCTGATTGACTGGGACTAGCTCTCCAGTGGGTGAGCCTGGCTGCCCTCCAATGCCCATCCACAGCTGCACCTCTGCCCAGTCATTTCAAAGCCATAGATTAGTGCCTAATGAACTTTATTTAAATTGACTGATTTCCTTATATGAACTGCAAAACAGTAAAATCTTTGAAATTGTTCTATGTTGAGTTAACATCTTTGTTCAGTAGATTTATAATTTTTGATATTTTAGTCACTTAAAATACTATTTTACATGGGAATCTGAACGACGGTTTGGGACCTTTAAATTAACACTCTGCTTAGTTTATAGCCTTATTTGAATATTTCCCAGAGTGCCTTGCATTTCAATTGAATTTGTAGAGTTACCACCCAAACATTTTGTTAGTGACCGAGACATGCTTGTTGCAAACATTCCACCTACATAATGAAAAGGCCTATAGTTTAGCCACAGAGGATTAATAGCTTATTTTTTATTATCGCCAAGCAGTGGATTGTGTGTAGCCCAATAACAAGACATAGCCTCCGGTGAAATTGGAGGGTGCGTAATTCAAATAAATAATCATAATATTAAACATTCATGAACATACAAGTGTCTTATATCATTAAAAGCTTAAATTATTGTTAATCTAACTGTGTTGCCCGATTTCAAAAAGGCTTCAAGGTGAAAGCAGACCATACGATTGTCTGAGGATGGTGCCCCATTTCAACATATTTTTCAACCAGCACAGGCTTCATAAAATCACAAATAGCAATTAAATAAATCACTTACTTTTGAAGATCTTCCTCTGTTTGAAGTCCCAAGGGTCCCAGCTACAACATGAATGGTTGTTATGTTAGATAAAATCCTTCTTTATATCCCATAAAGTCTGTTGAGTTGGCACCATCGATTTCAGTAATCAGTAATCAGTAATTCAGTAATCCACTCATCCAAAAAGCTACCTCTAAACTTTGTCCAGATAGGTCAAACAAATGTATATTTAATCCTCAGGTACTCAAAAATTAAAATTAACTATTATATTTCATGCGGTATGTTCAACAGGAAAGGAAAATTAGTAAGAGCGCGCCCTCTCCCTCTGATATTGTTCCGGTGCTCTTCTCACAAAAACTCAAAATACGTTTATGTTTTTATGCTTTTCAAAAAACAGGCCTGAAACCTTGAAGAAAGACTGTTGACATCTAGTGGAAGCCATAGGAATTGCAATCTGGGAGACGGATTTGCATAGAAAAAAGTCATATATATGCCATAGCAATTCTGTTATAGTCGCAAACATTATTTTAACAGTTTTAGAAACTTCATTTTTTTTTCTATCCAATGCTACCAATTATAAACATATCCTGGCGTCAGGGCCTGAGTAACAGGCAGTTTACTTTGGATACGTCAGTCAGGCGGAAATTCAGGAAACTAGACCCTATCACTAAGAAATGAAATTGTTTAACTTGGGTGAAACGTTTCGGGTAGCCTTCCACAAGCTTCCCACAATAAGTTGTGTGAATTTTGGCCCATTCCTCCTGACAGAGCTTGTGTAAATGAGTCAGGTTTGTAGGCCTCCTTGCTCGCACACGCTTTTTGAGTTCTGCCCACACATTTTCTATGGGATTGAGGTCAGAGCTTTGTGATGGCCACTCCAATACCTTGACTTTGTTGTCCTTAAGCCATTTTGCTTTGAAAGTATGCTTGGGGTCATTGTCCATTTGGAAGACCCATTTGCGACCAAGCTTTAACTTCCTGACTGATGTCTTGAAATGTTGCTTCAATATATCAACATAATTTTCTGCCCTCATCACACCATCTATTTTGTGAAGTGCACCAGTCCTTCCAGCAGCAAAGCACCCCCACAACCTGATGCTGTCACCCCGTGCTTCATGGTTGGGATGGTGTTATTCGGCTTGCAAGCCTCCCCCTTTTCCCTTCAAACATAACGATGGTCACTATGGCCAAACAGTTCTATTTTTGTTTCATCAGACCGGAGGACATTTTTCGAAAAAGTACAATCTTTGATCCCATGTGCAGTTGCAAACTGTACTCTAGCTTTGTTACGGCAGTTTTGGAGCAGTGCTTTCTTCCTTGCTGAGCAGCCTTTCAGGTTATGTCACTATAGGACTCGTTTTTGGATATAGATACTTTATACCTGTTTCCTCCAGCATCTTCACAAGGTCTTTTGCTGTTGTTCTGGGATTGATTTGCACTTTTCGCACCAAAGTACAGTGCCTTGCGAAAGTATTCGGCCCCCTTGAACTTTGCAACCTTTTGCCACATTTCAGGATTCAAACATAAAGATATAAAACTGTATTTTTTTGTGAAGAATCAACAACAAGTGGGACACAATCATGAAGTGTAACGACATTTATTGGATATTTCAAACTTTTTTAACAAATCAAAAACTGAAAAATTGGGCGTGCAAAATTATTCAGCCCCTTTACTTTCAGTGCAGCAAACTCTCTCCAGAAGTTCAGTGAGGATCTCTGAGTGATCCAATGTTGACCTCAATGACTAATGATGATAAATACAATCCACCTGTGTGTAATCAAGTCTCCGTATAAATGCACCTGCACTGTGATAGTCTCAGAGGTCCGTTAAAAGCGCAGAGAGCATCATGAAGAAAAAGAACACACCAGGCAGGTCCGAGATACTGTTGTGAAGAAGTTGAAAGCCGGATTTGGATGCAAAAAGATTTCCCAAGCTTTAAACATCCCAAGGAGCACTGTGCAAGCGACAATATTGAAATGGAAGGAGTATCAGACCACTGCAAATCTACCAAGACCTGGCCGTCCCTCTAAACTTTCAGCTCATACAAGGAGAAGACTGATCAGAGATGCAGCCAAGAGGCCCATGATCACTCTGGATGAACTGCAGAGATCTACAGCTGAGGTGGGAGACTCTGTCCATAGGACAACAATCAGTCGTATATTGCACAAATCTGGCCTTTATGGAAGAGTGGCAAGAAGAAAGACATTTCTTAAAGATATCCATAAAAAGTGTCGTTTAAAGTTTGCCACAAGCCACCTGGGAGACACACCAAACATGTGGAAGAAGGTGCTCTGGTCAGATGAAACCAAAATTGAACTTTTTGGCAACAATGCAAAACGTTATGTTTGGCGTAAAAGCAACACAGCTGAACACACCATCCCCACTGTCAAACATGGTGGTGGCAGCATCATGGTTTGGGCCTGCTTTTCTTCAGCAGGGACAGGGAAGATGGTTAAAATTGATGGGAAGATGGATGGAGCCAAATACAGGACCATTCTGGAAGAAAACCTGATGGAGTCTGCAAAAGACCTGAGACTGGGACAGAGATTTGTCTTCCAACAAGACAATGATCCAAAACATAAAGCAAAATCTACAATGGAATGGTTCAAAAATAAACATATCCAGGTGTTAGAATGGCCAAGTCAAAGTCCAGACCTGAATCCAATCGAGAATCTGTGGAAAGAACTGAAAACTTCTGTTCACAAATGCTCTCCATCCAACCTCACTGAGCTCGAGCTGTTTTGCAGGGAGGAATGGGAAAAAATGTCAGTCTCTCGATGTGCAAAACTGATAGAGACATACCCCAAGCGACTTACAGCTGTAATCGCAGCAAAAGGTGGCGCTACAAAGTATTAACTTAAGGGGGCTGAATAATTTTGCACGCCCAATTTTTCAGTTTTTGATTTGTTAAAAAAGTTTGAAATATCCAATAAATGTCGTTCCACTTCATGATTGTGTCCCACTTGTTGTTGATTCTTCACAAAAAAATACAGTTTTATATCTTTATGTTTGAAGCCTGAAATGTGGCAAAAGGTTGCAAAGTTCAAGGGGGCCGAATACTTTCGCAAGGCACTGTATATGCGCACATTTAATGAGATGCTGCACTATTTGCATATTTTACGACGATTTTCAGAAATAAAAATAATACAAAAGAGTATTAGATTTGTATCTATATTCAACTACTTAATGTTGGGCCTTTCCGTTAGCAGTTCCAATCCCAGAGCTGACTAATGTAAAAATATGTTGTTGTGCCTTTGAACAAGGCATTTAACTCTAATTGCTCCAGTTAGTCTGGATAAGAGTGTCTGCTAAATAACAAACATGTTGATATTTTTATTGTTATTGAGTTAAAACCCAGCGATTCAGATCTGGAGGCTTAGCTTAGTAGGGGTGTGGCTTTCAGGAAGTTATTTTTGGCCACCCGTGAGAGTACACCATGTCCTGTTCAGGCAATGCCAACCATAAATCTTACTTTTGCAGTCCTGCAGCAGGTAACTGTCATTGACTCTTGTTTTAGCCCACGTTCTCACTCAAAGGCATAGGCCCCATGGGGATGTGCTTGACAATCTTGTAGCTATAGCAATTCAAACCAGCTTTATGGTATCTTCATATAAGGGGTTGCTAACCAAGCATAGTATGCTCGTATGACACACGCCGTCTGATCTGAAATCCAACAGCTGTGGCATTGGACTGATTCATGTAAATGCTAGAAGATTGATATTATTATAACTCCTCTCAAATCAACCTGGACATTCTGGTAATTTCTGAAACTTGGTTAAATAATTAAATGCCGGATGTGTCTCTGACTGGTTATAATGTTCTTAGATCCGACAGAGTTGGCAGAGGTGGAGGTGTCACCATATTTACAAAGGACAACTTAAATGGTTTTGTTTCTCTCACTACCTCTGTTGCTAAGTAATCTGAATGTATTGTCCTAAATGTGGGACATGGTAATAATGCCCAACTTACTGTAGTGGGAATTTATCACCCTCCCAACATATGCTCTTAGCCGATTGTCTGACTTGTATCAAACTATACTAAATCTGAATTATTAATTTTGGGTGATCTTAATTTGGATTGGTTGATGCCAGCTTATTTAAGGCTGAAAGATATCTGCGTTGAGTTAAATCTAACTCAGCTGATAACTGAACCAATTTTAAACATGCTGAAAAATATACTCTTTAAGATATTATTTAGACCAGTGCCCCTCATAAGTATACAGCCAATGGAATTTTTGCAAATGAGTTCAGTGAGCATTGTCCCATTGTCTGCATAAGAGATGCAAAGCTACCTAAATCTTAACCTCCTATTATTACAAAGATAAATTATAGGTATTTTATGAGCAACAACTCTTGTCTGACCTGGGATTGTGTGAATGAGGGGGTTGTGTCAGATAACTCTGACTTGGATCAAGTCCTAAATTGTTTTGCTTCTTTGCTCAACTCTATTGCAGATAAGCATGTACCGTTCAAGAAACTAAGGGTAAAGCATACTGTAGAGCTAATCCCTGGTTCACACATGAACTATCAGAAACTTCAGGAGATAAATTTGTCTTGGGCTAAGGCTGACTGGTAGTCCTTCAGATGCTTGAGAAACGGATGTCTCTCCATGGTTGGAAAAGCAAAGTAGACTTACTTCTTGAACTGTGTATCTGAGAATGGTGGGAATCCAGCTGCCTTCTGGAAGGTATTCAAATCTCTGAAATAAAACTCCACGCCCTCATTAACCCAGCAGGTTATGACAGCCTCTGGTCCCATAACAGATAAGATGGAAATTTGTGGTGCTTTTAATAACCACTTTGCCTCAGCAGGCCACCTATTTGATAAAAAAGCTTCTAAAAACTCTGATCCCAGTAGAGGGAGTCCTTTACTCACCTCGAGCCAGGTTGCAGAGAACAATACATTCCCAAATCCGTTTTCCTTTGACCCATTTGATGTCTATGATGTACTAAGTGCCTTATTGTAGATCGATGTAAAACAATTCACTGGGGCTGACTCACTTGATCCCCTTTTTGCTTCAGCTTTCTCTCCCACTTATTTTTTTTATTTGACAATTGTTTCTGGGGTTATCCCTAAGATGTGGAAAACGGCACAAGTCCTCCCCCGACACAAAGGAGGCAATCCTTCTGACTACTGTCCAATTTCCAAGCTATCTTACCTTGTCATAGTTTTAGAGTTCCCGGCCAATTCTCAGCTTAGAACGTTTTTAAACTTCTCATTCTATTCTTAATGAGCACCAATCTGGTGTTAGACCTGGACATAGCATTGTTTCAGCAGCTACACTGGTCTTTGGTGATGTGCTATGTTGTTTAGCCCATAAAAGTGATTGTGCTGCCTTATTTTTTTTTTACCTGTCGAAGGACTTTGATACAGTTGGCCGTTTCTTACTTGTTCAAAGGTTGTCTGACATGGGCCTCGATCAGGCATCTTTGCAACTGGTTCAAGAACTATTTAACAGACAGGACACAATATGTTCTTTCTGACGGTATCAAATGTAGTTTCCTCAATATTACGAAAGGTGTGCCGCAGGGGTCGATTCTAGGCCCTGTTCTCTTCACTATTTATATAAATATTATTGGTCCATCTGTTAACACCTGTTAGCAATGCAGATGATACAGTTATTTACTCCTGTGCCCCCTCAGCAGGCCATTTATGACCTTCAACATGGTTTTGACTCAATTCCCAAATCGCTTACTGAACTTAAACTAGTGCTAAATGCTAATAAAACCAAATTCATGTTGTTCTCTAGGTCTTGTAATATTGTCCCTGAGGACCTGTGTATTTGCATATTAAAGGGAGCCCAGATTGAGCAAGTTCCCCATTATAAGTACTTTGATATTTGGATTGACGATAATCTCTCTTTTAAAAGACACATTGGAAAAACGGACAAAAAAAAGAAGATAATTATTATTGGTTTCTTTTATGGAAATAAATCCTGCATCACTTTGGAAAGTAGATGGCAGATTGTTCAAGCAATCCTGATTATGGTGATAGATATGCATGTGGCAGCTTCTATTTTAAAACCTCTGTTTGAAACCCAGTCAATCATTCAGCAATGTGTTTTTATCACTGCATTTTGTGTAGTTCTGTTGGTTGGGAATCTCTGACTACCAGAAGGGCCCATCATTGGCTACTCTTTATATATAAAGCTATTCATCAAAGACTACCTCAGCTCACGTATAAATTGGAGATCCAGCAATTTTTAGACCCGCTCCCTGGACTGACTGGTTCTGGAGGTCCGCGGGTCTCCACTGAGCTGAGGAACATGCTTTTAGTTTTTATGCCTGCCCCCAGCTTGTGGAATAGCCTTCAAGGCCACCTTGAAGCTGGACTCCATTGGACAGTTTAGATAAATTTTGAGGGATAATATGTGATAGTTGTTTTTGTTTTGATTAATCTTATTTATTGTTTTTTATTATTTATTGTATTGTGTTGATGTTACTATTTTGCTTTATGTTGCATTGAATTCAAATCAAATCAAATTAAACTTGACTTGTCACATGCTCCGAATACAACACGTGTAGACCTTACCGTGAAATGCTTTACTTACAAGCCTTTAACCAACAGTGCTGAACAAGAAGGAGTTGAATAAAAGATTTACTAAATAAACTAAATAAACTAAATTAAAAATAATAAAAAGTAACACAATACAATAACGAGGCTACATGAAAGGCCGCTCAACAAGGAAGAAGCCACTGCTCCAAAACTGCCAGAAAAAAGCCAGACTGGTTTGCAACTGCACATGGGGACAAAGACCATACTTTTTTGGAGAAATGCCCTCTGGTCTGTTGAAACAAAAATAGAACTGTTTGGCCATAATGACCGTCGTTTGGAGGGAAAAGGGGGATGCTTGCAAGCCGAAGAACACCATCCCAACCATGAAGCATGGGGGTGGCAGCATCGTGTTGTGGGGGTGCATTGCTGCAGGAGGGACTGGTGCACTTCACAAAACAGATGGCATCATGAGGACAGAAAATGATGTAGATTTATTGACGCAACATCTCAAGACATCAGTTAAAGTTAAAGCTTGGTCGCAAATGGGTCTTCCAAATGGACAATGACCCCAAGCATACTTCCAAAGTTGTGGCAAAATAGCTTAAGGACAACAAAGTCAAGGTATTGGAGTGGCCATCACAAAGCCCTGACCTCAATCTTATAGAACATTTGTGGGGAGAACTTAAAAAGCGTGTGCGAGAAAGGAGGCCTACAAACCTGACTCTGTTACACCAGCTCTGTCAGGAGGAATGGGCCAAAATTCACCCAACTTATTGTGGGAAGCTTGTGGAAGGATTCCTGAAACGTTTGACCCAAGTTAAACAATTTAAAGGCAATGCTACCAAATACTAATTGAGTGTACGTAAACTTCTGAGCCACTGGGAATGTGATGAATGGAATAAGAGCTGAAATAAATCATTCTCTTTACTATTATTCTGACATTTCACATTCTTAAAATAAAGTGGTGATCCTAACTGACCTAAGACAGGGAATTTTTACTAGGATTAAATGTCAGGAATTGTGAAAAACTGAGTTTAAATGTATTTGGCTAAGGTGTATGTCAACTTCCGACTTCATCTGTGGAAGGAATTGTCCGCAGAGCTCCAAGACAGGATTGTGTCGAGGCACAGATCTGGGGAAGGGTACCAAAACATTTCTGCAGCATTGAAGGTCCTCAAGAACACAGTGGCATCCATCATTCTGAAATTGAAGAAATTTGGAACCACCAAGACTCTTCCTAGAGCTGGCCGTCTGGCCAAGCTGATCAATCGGGGGGAAGGGCCTTGGTCAGGGAGGTGACCAAGAACCCGATGGTCACTCTGACAAAGCCTTAGAGTTCCTCTGTGGAGATAGGAGAACCTTCCAGAAGGACAACCATCTCTGCATTACTTCACCAATAAGGCCTTTATGGTAGAGTGGCCAGACAGAAGCTCATCCTCAGTAAAAGGCACATGACAGCCCGCTTGGAGTTTTCCAAAAGGCACCTAAACAAGATTCTCTGGTCTGATGAAACCAAGATTGAACTCTTTGGCCTGCATGCAAGCGTCACGTATGGAGGAAACCTGGCACCATCCCTACGGTGAAGCTTGGTGGTGGCAGAATCATGCAGTGGGGATTAGTCAGGATAGAGGTAAAGATGAATGGAGAAAAATATAGAAAGATCCTTGATGAAAACCTGCTCCAGAGCGCTCAGGACCTCAAACTGGGCAAAGGTTGACCTTCCAACAGGACACCACCCTAAACACACAGCCAAGACAACGCAGGATTGGTTCCAGGACAAGTGTTTGAATGTCCTTGAGTGGCCCAGCCAGAGCCTGGACTTCAACCCAATCGAACATCTCTGGAGAGACCTGAAAAAAGATGTGCCGCAACGCTCCCCATCCAACCTGACAGAGCTTGAGAAGATCTGCAGAGGAGAATGGGAGAAAATCCCCAAATACAGGTGTACCAAGCTTGTGCCTATGTAGCCTCATACCCAAGAAGACTTGAGGCTGTAATCGCTGCCAAAGGTGCTTCAACAAAGTACTGAGAAAAGGGTCTGAATACTTAAGTAAATGTTCTATTTGATTCTTTGTTTTTATATACATTTGCAAAAATGTCTAAACCTGTTTTTGCTTTGTCAATATAGGGTATTGTGTGTAGATTGATGAGTAAAAAAACTATTGAATCCATTTTAGGTTGTAAGGTAACAAAATGTGGAAAAAGTCAAGGGGTCTGAACACTTTCCGAAGGCTCTGTCTACAATGTTCTGTTGAATTGATATCAGATGTATGGTCGAACACTGACATTTTTGGAGCTTTAATGAAAAGCCTATGCAAATCCTTAAAAGCAAATACCAATGTGCTATCCCCAATGGAATACTAGCCACTTTGTAGCAATATATAAATAATAATTTTAACAGTACTCAAGGAAATAATAACATTGCAGAGTACAAACTTAACATTATCAACATGCATTACATAAAAAAAAGACCTAGCTGCTTGGTCAATCCAGAACAAAAGTGAATCAAAACCCAATTAACAGTTAAATATACCCCTTGTTTGGGTAATCTAAACAACTCCAACATGTTGGGTTATTCACACAATTTGTCACATTATGCTGGCTTGCAGATTGATGTTTCGTTCCTATTGAAATCCAGCCAGAGTGGGGATATCAAATCAAATGAAATTGTATTAGTCACATGCAACGAATACAAGAACCTTACAGTGAAATGCTTACTTACGAGCCCCTAACCAACAATGCAGTTAAAAAAATAAAATATGAATAAGGAATAAAAGTAACAAGTAATTAAAGAGCAGCAGTCAAATAAAAATTGAGAGACCATATACAGGGGGGGTACCGGTACAGAGTTAATGTGCGGGGGCACCGGTTAGTTGAGGTAGTATGTACATGTCGGTAGAGATATTGAAGTGACTACAGAGTCAATGTGGAGGTTATATACAGGGGGGGGGGTACCGGTACAGAGTTAATGTGCGGGGGCACCGGTTAGTTGAGGTAGTATGTACATGTCGGTAGAGATATTGAAGTGACTACAGAGTCAATGTGGAGGTTATATACAGGGGGGGTACCGGTACAGAGTTAATGTGCAGGGGCACCGGTTAGTTGAGGTAGTATGTACATGTAGGTAGAGATATTGAAGTGACTACAGAGTCAATGTGGAGGTTATATACAGGGGGGTACCGGTACAGAGTTAATGTGGAGACTGTATACAGGGGGGGTACCGGTACAGAGTCAATGTGCGGGGGCACCGGTTAGTCCAGATAATTGAGGTAATATGTATATGCAAGTAGAGTTATTAAAGAGACTATGCATAGATGATAACAACAGAGAGTAGCAGCTGTGTAAAAGGGGGGGATGCAAATAGTGTGGGTAGCCATTTGATTAGATGTTCAGGAGTGTTACGGCTTGGGGGTAGAAGCTGTTGAGAGGCCTCTTGGACCTAGACTTAGCGGTCCTGTACCGCTTGCCGTGGAGTAGCAGAGAGAGTCTATGACTTGGGTGACTTGGGTGGCTGGAGACTTTGACAATTTTTAGGGGCCTTCCTCTGACACCGCCTGGTTTAGAGGTCCTGTATGGCAGGTAGCTTGGCCCTAGTCATGTACTGGGCCGTACGCACTACCCACTGTAGTGCCTTGCGGTCGGAGGCCGAGCAGTTGCCATACCAGGCAGGTATGCTCTCGATGTTGCAGCTGTAGAACCTTTTGAGGATCTGAGGACCCATGCCAAATCTTTTTAGTTTCCTGAGGGGGAATAGGTTTTGTCGTGCCCTCTTCACGACCGACTGTGTGCTTGGACCATGTTAGTTTGTTGGTGATGTGGACACCAATGAACTTGAAGCTCTCAACCTGCTCCACCACAGCCCCGTCGATGAGAATGGGGACGTGTTCGGTCCTCCTTTTCCTGTAGTCCACAATCATCTCCTTTGTCTTGATCACGTTGAAGGAAAGGTTGTTGTCCTTGCACCACACGGTCAGGTCTCTGACCTCCTCCCTATAGGCTGTGTCGCTGTTGTCGGTGATCAGGCCACTGTTGTGTAATCGGCAAACTTAATGATGGTGTTGGAGTCGTGCCTGGCCGTGCAGTCACGAGTGAACAGGGAGTACAGTGTTGAGGATCAGCGTGGCAGATGTGTTGTTACTCACCCTTACCACTAGGGGACAGGAAGTCCAGGACCCATTTGCAGACGCAGGTGTTCATGCATACATACATTCATAAATAATTACATTTTAATAACCTAGTTGCTCAGAATCTCACTTGGCGAGGTCCGCAGAACTTAAAATTGATGAATACAACACTAAGAAATATCGCTAAGAAATATAGTCTTGGGTGGTAACTACAATTCACTCAAAAGGCAAGGCATTCTGGGAAATAAGGCTTTACACCTAGCAGTGTGTTAATTTAACACTTTCCAGGGTCTATACGGGTCACATTTTCAGTGTTAATTGAACACTTTCCAGGGTCTATACGGGTCACATTTTCAGTGTTAATTTAACACTTTCCAGGGTCTATACGGGTCACATTTTCAGTGTTAATTTAACACTTTCCAGGGTCTATACGGGTCACATTTTCAGTGTTAATTTAACACTTTCCAGGGTCTATACGGGTCACATTTTCAGTGTTAATTTAACACTAGTATTCACACTGGTAAATTTGCTGTGTAGGAAAGTGTTCTTTATCGCACCATAAAGGTTCCATATAGAACCTTATGAGCATGGTTATTTATAGAACCTTCAAAGAAAGGTTTTATATTTAGCATCATAAAAGGATCTGTTATGGTTACAAGCCAAAGAACCCTTATCTGGTACAATATAGAACCTTTTGTTTTTAGTGTATAGGTAACCGCACAAGACTCGCTGGTCACCATCCCAACCCCGTCCCACCATCCCCCTCCATGCCAGTGACATCCGCACTGGCAAAACATAACACCAGGCTGGGGAGGTATGGAGGGCTATCAAGGCGCCGGATACGAAGGATTCAATATGTGAGGGCCACAAGCAATATACATATTTAATTCTGAGTTCACTTTGAATGCCCACAGTAAATTTATTAGCAGATGCCAATATGTAGCCTAATAAATAATCTACCTCCCAAGGCTGGGGCGCGACATGAATATTTAATATGAGACGTAGGCCCTACCTCATTGTATCACTGCATTTTTAAACATATATTCTTGTGGGTTTAATTTTCATTATGTGTTATAAAAGATTGAACTACTGCTAGCCTATCGTTCAGATGAGGATGAGACGTCGCGGGACAAGCCCACTCTTTACAGGAGAGACGCTCTCAACTCTTCTGTACTTTCAGGGTGGTATTCCAGGAGAAAACCACAGACTTCTGTACTTTCAGGGTGGTATTCCAGGAGAAAACCACAGACTTCTGTACTTTCAGGGTGGTATTCCAGAAGAAAACCACAGACTTCTGTACTTTCAGGGTGGTATTCCAGGAGAAAACCACAAACTTCTGCACTTTCAGGGTGGTGTTCCAGGAGAAAACCACAGACTTGGAAGGTGAAGGTGGACGATGAGAAAGAGAGAGAGAGAGAGAGAGAGAGAGAGAGAGAGAGAGAGAGAGAGAGTCAGAGAGAGAGAGTGTGTGAGAGAGAGAGAGAGAGAGAGAGAGAGAGAGTCAGAGAGTCAGCAGAGAGAGAGGAATAGAATGAGAGGAATAGAAAGAGAGACAGATAGAGAGAGGAATAGAAAGAGAGTCAGAGAGAGAGAGAGGAATAGAGTGAGAGGAATAGAAAAAGAGTCAGAGAGAGAGAGGAATAGAATGAGAGGAATAGAAAGAGAGTCAGAGAGAGAGAGGAATAGAATGAGAGGAATAGAAAGAGAGTCAGAGAGAGAGGAATAGAATGAGAGGAATAGAAAGAGAGTCAGAGAGAGAGAGGAATAGAATGAGAGTCAGAGAGAGAGAGGATTAGAAAGAGTCAGAGAGAGAGAGGAATAGAATGAGAGGAATAGAAAGAGAGTCAGAGAGAGAGGAATAGAAAGAGACTGAGGGAAAAAGACACACAGAAAGAAAAGACAGTTCAGAATTCAAAAGGTCTGTCACGTTCCAACAGGGCCAGTCGTTGGCTAGTCGGCGCATCGTTCCCAGATAAATCCTGGGGAATTGAAAGCGCACTGTGGCTGTTTTAGGCATATTAATGTAGAATCAATACAACTCACACCAACCGGTCCCTCCCCTCAGTCCCACAGATTAAAACAGACTCCCCCATCTCTCTCTCTCTACCTTTCTCTATCTCTCTCGCTCTCTCTCTCTCTTTCTTTCTCTCTTTCTCTCTCTGGCCAATCGATACAGCGACAGCAGCGGCTGTGTCAGCACCACGGAGAGCACCCTGTCTGCAGCTAGACGACATCAATGCCGCTTCTCAGGTGTGTGTGTGAGGGATTGCGTGTGTGTTTGTGTCGGCGTGCTTGCATGCTTGTGTGTGTGTGTGTTTATATCAGGGGGAGAAATGGTTTGTTTAGAAAGAAAGAAAGAAAGAAAGAAAGAGAGAGAGAGAGAGAGAGAGTGAGGTGGTTCTCAGTGAAGTCCTACCCTCTCTTAGCCAGCAGTCTGATACTGTGAGCAGTGCTTTCAGTGTCACAGTTAATTATGCAACAGCAATCAGCGCAGGTAAAAGATACACTCCCTCTCCGTTTAATGGCTCTACAGCTGTCAGGGGATAGAGGGAAGGAGAGAGAGAGAGATGGATAGAGAGGAAGAGAGAAACAAATCTAGAGAGAGATTGTTCAACACTATAACGGATTACTGATCCAGTCTGAGTGATAATATTACTGTAATTGGTCAAAGATAGGTTGTTGTTGCTGCTGCCTTCATTTTGGTATCATACCATTCCTATGGTAGTTTTCGAGACAAATAAATATGTGTGAAGATTATTATTCCCTTTCTGATGGCGCAATGAAAAAATACTTCCCCCGCCCCAGATTCTAATTATTTTTTATCCTGAGTCTGACTAGTTTACCCACGCTCTGAGTCTGACTAGTTTACCCACGCCCTGAGTCTGACTAGTTTACCCACGCCCTGAGTCTGACTAGTTTACACACGCCCTGAGTCTGACTAGTTTACCCACGCCCTGCCCTGAGTCTGACTAGTTTACGCACGCCCTGAGTCTGACTAGTTTACCCACGCCCTGAGTCTGACTAGTTTACCCACGCCCTGAGTCTGACTAGTTTACCCACGCCCTGAGTCTGACTAGTTTACCCACGCCCTGAGTCTGACTAGTTTACCCACGCCCTGAGTCTGACTAGTTTACCCACGCCCTGAGTCTGACTAGTTTACCCACGCCCTGAGTCTGACTAGTTTACCCAAGCCCTGAGTCTGACTAGTTTACCCACGCCCTGAGTCTGACTAGTTTACCCACGCCCTGCCCTGAGTCTGACTAGTTTACACACGCCCTGAGTCTGACTAGTTTACCCACGCCCTGAGTCTGACTAGTTTACCCACGCCCTGAGTCTGACTAGTTTACCCACACCCTGAGTCTGACTAGTTTACCCACGCACTGAGTCTGACTAGTTTACCCACGTCCTGAGTCTAACTAGTTTACCCACGCCCTGCCCTGAGTCTGACTAGTTTACCCACGCCCTGAGTCTGACTAGTTTACCTACACCCTGAGTCTGACTAGTTTACCCACGCCCTGAGTCTGACTAGTTTACCCACGCCCTGAGTCTGACTAGTTTACCCACGCCCTGCCCTGAGTCTGACTAGTTTACCCACGCCCTGCCCTGAGTCTGACTATTTTACCCACGCCCTGAGTCTGACCATTTTACCCCTGCCCTGAGTCTGACTAGTTTACCCACGCCCTGAGTCTGACTAGTTTACCCACGCCCTGAGTCTGACTAGTTTACCCACGCCCTGAGTCTGACTAGTTTACCCATGCCCTGAGTCTGACTAGTTTACCCACGCCCTGAGTCTGACTAGTTTACCCACGCCCTGAGTCTGACTAGTTTACCCAGGCCCTGAGTCTGACTAGTTTACCCACGCCCTGAGTCTGACTAGTTTACCCACGCCCTGAGTCTGACTAGTTTACCCACGCCCTGCCCTGAGTCTGAATAGTTTACCCACGCCCTGAGTCTGACTAGTTTACCCACGCCCTGAGTCTGAATAGTTTACCCACGCCCTGAGTCTGACTAGTTTACACACGCCCTGAGTCTGATTAGTTTACCCACGCCCTGCCCTGAGTCTGACTAGTTTACGCACGCCCTGAGTCTGACTAGTTTACCCACGCCCTGAGTCTGACTAGTTTACCCACGCCCTGAGTCTGACTAGTTTACCCACGCCCTGAGTCTGACTAGTTTACCCACGCCCTGAGTCTGACTAGTTTACCCACGCCCTGAGTCTGACTAGTTTACCCACGCCCTGAGTCTGACTAGTTTACCCACACCCTGAGTCTGACTAGTTTACCCACGCCCTGAGTCTGACTAGTTTACCCACACCCTGAGTCTGACTAGTTTACCCACGTCCTGAGTCTAACTAGTTTACCCACGCCCTGCCCTGAGTCTGACTAGTTTACCCACGCCCTGAGTCTGACTAGTTTACCTACACCCTGAGTCTGACTAGTTTACCCACGCCCTGAGTCTGACTAGTTTACCCACGGCCTGAGTCTGACTAGTTTACCCACGCCCTGCCCTGAGTCTGACTAGTTTACCCACGCCCTGCCCTGAGTCTGACTATTTTACCCACGCCCTGAGTCTGACCATTTTACCCCTGCCCTGAGTCTGACTACTTTACCCACGCCCTGCCCTGAGTCTGACTAGTTTACGCACAACCCTGAGTCTGACTAGTTTACCCACGCCCTGAGTCTGACTAGTTTACCCACACCCTGAGTCTGACTAGTTTACCCACGCCCTGAGTCTGACTAGTTTACCCACGCCCTGAGTCTGACTAGTTTACCCATGCCCTGAGTCTGACTAGTTTACCCACGCCCTGAGTCTGACTAGTTTACCCACGCCCTGAGTCTGACTAGTTTACCCAGGCCCTGAGTCTGACTAGTTTACCCACGCCCTGAGTCTGACTAGTTTACCCACGCCCTGCCCTGAGTCTGACTAGTTTACCCACGCCCTGACCTGAGTCTGACTAGTTTACCCACGCCCTGAGTATGACTAGTTTACCCACGCCCTGAGTCTGACTAGTTTACCCACGCCCTGAGTCTCACTATTTTACCCACGCCCTGAGTCTGACTAGTTTACCCACGCCCTGAGTCTGACTAGTTTACCCACGCCCTGCCCTGAGTCTGACTAGTTTAACCACGCCCTGCCCTGAGTCTGACTAGTTTACCCACGCCCTGAGTCTGACTAGTTTACCCACGCCCTGCCCTGAGTCTGACTAGTTTACCCACGCCCTGAGTCTGACTAGTTTACCCACGCCCTGCCCTGAGTCTGACTATTTTACCCACGCCCTGAGTCTGACCATTTTACCCCTGCCCTGAGTCTGACTACTTTACCCACGCCCTGCCCTGAGTCTGACTAGTTTACGCACAACCCTGAGTCTGACTAGTTTACCCACGCCCTGAGTCTGACTAGTTTACCCACACCCTGAGTCTGACTAGTTTACCCACGCCCTGAGTCTGACTAGTTTACCCACGCCCTGAGTCTGACTAGTTTACCCATGCCCTGAGTCTGACTAGTTTACCCACGCCCTGAGTCTGACTAGTTTACCCACGCCCTGAGTCTGACTAGTTTACCCAGGCCCTGAGTCTGACTAGTTTACCCACGCCCTGAGTCTGACTAGTTTACCCACGCCCTGCCCTGAGTCTGACTAGTTTACCCACGCCCTGACCTGAGTCTGACTAGTTTACCCACGCCCTGAGTATGACTAGTTTACCCACGCCCTGAGTCTGACTAGTTTACCCACGCCCTGAGTCTCACTATTTTACCCACGCCCTGAGTCTGACTAGTTTACCCACGCCCTGAGTCTGACTAGTTTACCCACGCCCTGCCCTGAGTCTGACTAGTTTAACCACGCCCTGCCCTGAGTCTGACTAGTTTACCCACGCCCTGAGTCTGACTAGTTTACCCACGCCCTGCCCTGAGTCTGACTAGTTTACCCACGCCCTGAGTCTGACTAGTTTACCCACGCCCTGCCCTGAGTCTGACTAGTTTACTCACGCCCTGCCCTGAGTCTGACTAGTTTACCCACGCCCTGAGTCTGACTAGTTTACCCAGGCCCTGAGTCTGACTAGTTTACCCACGCCCTGAGTCTGACTAGTTTACCCACGCCCTGCCCTGAGTCTGACTAGTTTACCCACGCCCTGCCCTGAGTCTGACTAGTTTACTCACCCCCTGAGTCTGACTAGTTTACCCACGCCCTGAGTCTGACTAGTTTACCCACGCCCTGCCCTGAGTCTGACTAGTTTACCCACGACCTAAGTCTGACTAGTTTACCCACGCCCTGAGTCTGACTAGTTTACCCATGCCCTGAGTCTGACTAGTTTACCCACGCCCTGAGTCTGACTAGTTTACCCACGCCCTGAGTCTGACTAGTTTACCCAGGCCCTGAGTCTGACTAGTTTACCCACGCCCTGAGTCTGACTAGTTTACCCACGCCCTGCCCTGAGTCTGACTAGTTTACCCACGCCCTGACCTGAGTCTGACTAGTTTACCCACGCCCTGAGTATGACTAGTTTACCCACGCCCTGAGTCTGACTAGTTTACCCACGCCCTGAGTCTCACTATTTTAGCCACGCCCTGAGTCTGACTAGTTTACCCACGCCCTGAGTCTGACTAGTTTACCCACGCCCTGCCCTGAGTCTGACTAGTTTAACCACGCCCTGCCCTGAGTCTGACTAGTTTACCCACGCCCTGAGTCTGACTAGTTTACCCACGCCCTGCCCTGAGTCTGACTAGTTTACCCACGCCCTTAGTCTGACTAGTTTACCCACGCCCTGCCCTGAGTCTGACTAGTTTACTCACGCCCTGCCCTGAGTCTGACTAGTTTACCCACGCCCTGAGTCTGACTAGTTTACCCACGCCCTGAGTCTGACTAGTTTACCCACGCCCTGAGTCTGACTAGTTTACCCACGCCCTGCCCTGAGTCTGACTAGTTTACCCACGCCCTGCCCTGAGTCTGACTAGTTTACTCACCCCCTGAGTCTGACTAGTTTACCCACGCCCTGAGTCTGACTAGTTTACCCACGCCCTGCCCTGAGTCTGACTAGTTTACCCACGACCTAAGTCTGACTAGTTTACCCACGCCCTGAGTCTGACTAGTTTACCCACGCCCTGAGTCTGACTAGAGTGTTTGAGTGTTCTGTACCAGGACAGGGCTAGATAGCAGTGTTGAGTGTTCTGGACCAGGACAGGGCTAGATAGCAGTGTTTAGTGCTCTGTACCAGGACAGGGCTAGTCAGCAGTGTTGAGTGTTCTGTACCAGGACAGGGCTAGATAGCAGTGTTGAGTGTTCTGTTTAAGGACAGGGCTAGACAGCAGTGTTGAGCCTTGTTCTGTACCAGGACAGGGCTATATAGCAGTGTTGAGTTTTCTGTACCAGGACAGGGCTAGATAGCAGTGTTGAGTGTTCTGTTTCAGGACAGGGCTAGACAGCAGTGTTGAGCCTTGTTCTGTACCAGGACAGGGCTAGATAGCAGTGTTGAGCCTTGTTCTGTTTCAGGACAGGGCTAGATAGCAGTGTTGAGTGTTCTGTACCAGGACAGGGCTAGATAGCAGTGTTGAGTGTTCTAGACCAGGACAGGGCTAGATAGCAGTGTTGAGTGTTCTGTTTCAGGACAGGGCTAGATAGTAGAGTTGAGTGTTCTGTACCAGGACAGGGCTAGATAGCAGTGTTGAGTGTTCTGTACCAGGACAGGGCTAGATAGCAGTGTTGAGTGTTCTAGACCAGGACAGGGCTAGATAGCAGTGTTGAGTGTTCTAGACCAGGACAGGGCTAGATAGCAGTGTTGAGTGTTCTGTACCAGGACAGGGCTAGATAGCAGTGTTGAGTGTTCTAGACCAGGACAGGGCTAGATAGCAGAGTTGAGTGTTCTGTACCAGGACAGGGCTAGATAGCAGTGTTGAGTGTTCTAGACCAGGACAGGGCTAGATAGCAGTGTTGAGTGTTCTGTACCAGGATAGGGCTAGATAGCAGTGTTGAGTGTTCTAGACCAGAACAGGGCTAGATAGCAGTGTTGAGTGTTCTAGACCAGGACAGGGCTAGATAGCAGTGTTGAGTGTTCTAGACCAGGACAGGGCTAGATAGCAGTGTTGAGTGTTCTGTACCAGGACAGGGCTAGATAGCAGTGTTGAGTGTTCTAGACCAGGACAGGGCTAGATAGCAGTGTTGAGTGTTCTAGACCAGGACAGGGCTAGATAGCAGTGTTGAGTGTTCTAGACCAGGACAGGGCTAGATAGCAGTGTTGAGTGTTCTGTACCAGG
>NC_143041.1:41382446-41412446 GCF_057628025.1 Oncorhynchus mykiss
TATCGGCAGTCAGACAATGAACCTATCGGCAGTCAGACAATGAACCTATCGGCAGTCAGATAATGGACCTATCGGCAGTCAGACAATGTATCTATCGGCAGTCAGATAATGAACCTATCGGCAGTCAGATAATGAACCTATCGGCAGTCAGATAATTAACCTATCGGCAGTCAGACAATGAACCTATCGGCAGTCAGACAATGAAACTATCGGCAGTCAGATAATGAACCTATCGGCAGTCAGATAATGAACCTATCGGCAGTCAGATAATTAACCTATCGGCAGTCAGACAATGAACCTATCGGCAGTCAGACAATGAAACTATCGGCAGTCAGATAATGAACCTATCGGCAGTCAGATAATGAACCTATCGGTAGTCAGACAATGAACCTATCGGCAGTCAGACAATGAACCTATCGGTAGTCAGATATGAACCTGTCAGCAGTCAGATAATGAACCTATCGGCAGTCAGATAATGAACCTATCGGCAGTCAGATAGTGAACCTATCGGTAGTCAGATAATGAACCTATCGGTAGTCAGATAATGAACCTATTGGCAGTCAGATAATGAACCTATCGGCAGTCAGATAATGAACCTATCGGCAGTCAGACAATGAACCTATCGGCAGTCAGACAATGAACCTATCGGCAGTCAGATAATGAACCTATCGGCAGTCAGACAATGAACCTATCGGCAGTCAGATAATGAACCTATCGGTAGTCAGATAATGAACCTATCGGTAGTCAGATAATGAACCTATCGGCAGTCAGATAATGAACCTATCGGCAGTCAGACAATGAACCTATCGGCAGTCAGACAATGAACCTATCGGCAGTCAGATAATGGACCTATCGGCAGTCAGACAATGTATCTATCAGCAGTCAGATAATGAACCTATCGGCAGTCAGATAATGAACCTATCGGCAGTCAGATAATTAACCTATCGGCAGTCAGACAATGAACCTATCGGCAGTCAGACAATGAAACTATCGGCGGTCAGATAATGAACCTATCGGCAGTCAGATAATGAACCTATCGGTAGTCAGACAATGAACCTATCGGCAGTCAGACAATAAACCTATTAACAGTCAGATAATGAACCTGTCAGCAGTCAGATAATGAACCTATCGGCAGTCAGATAATGAACCTATCGGCAGTCAGATAGTGAACCTATCGGCAGTCAGATAATGAACCTATCGGCAGTCAGACAATGAACCTATCGGCAGTCAGACAATGAACCTATTGGCATTCAGATAATGGACCTATCGGCAGTCAGACAATGTATCTATCGGCAGTCAGATAATGAACCTATCGGCAGTCAGATAATGAAACTATCGGCAGTCAGATAATGAACCTATCGGCAGTCAGACAATGAACCTATCGGCAGTCAGATAATGAAACTATCGGCAGTCAGATAATTAACCTATCGGCAGTCAGACAATGAACCTATCGGCAGTCAGACAATGAAACTATCGGCAGTCAGATAATGAACCTATTGGCAGTCAGATAATGAACCTATCGGTAGTCAGACAATGAACCTATCGGCAGTCAGATAATGAACCTATCGGCAGTCAGACAATGAACCTATCGGCAGTCAGACAATGAACCTATCGGCAGTCAGATAATGGACCTATCGGCAGTCAGACAATGTATCTATCAGCAGTCAGATAATGAACCTATCGGCAGTCAGATAATGGACCTATCGGCAGTCAGACAATGTATCTATCAGCAGTCAGATAATGAACCTATCGGCAGTCAGATAATGAACCTATCGGCAGTCAGATAATTAACCTATCGGCAGTCAGACAATGAACCTATCGGCAGTCAGACAATGAAACTATCGGCGGTCAGATAATGAACCTATCGGCAGTCAGATAATGAACCTATCGGTAGTCAGACAATGAACCTATCGGCAGTCAGACAATAAACCTATTAACAGTCAGATAATGAACCTGTCAGCAGTCAGATAATGAACCTATCGGCAGTCAGATAATGAACCTATCGGCAGTCAGATAGTGAACCTATCGGCAGTCAGATAATGAACCTATCGGCAGTCAGACAATGAACCTATCGGCAGTCAGACAATGAACCTATTGGCATTCAGATAATGGACCTATCGGCAGTCAGACAATGTATCTATCGGCAGTCAGATAATGAACCTATCGGCAGTCAGATAATGAAACTATCGGCAGTCAGATAATTAACCTATCGGCAGTCAGACAATGAACCTATCGGCAGTCAGATAATGAAACTATCGGCAGTCAGATAATTAACCTATCGGCAGTCAGACAATGAACCTATCGGCAGTCAGACAATGAAACTATCGGCAGTCAGATAATGAACCTATTGGCAGTCAGATAATGAACCTATCGGTAGTCAGACAATGAACCTATCGGCAGTCAGACAATGAACCTATTAACAGTCAGATAATGAACCTGTCAGCAGTCAGATAATGAACCTATCGGCAGCCCGATAATGAACCTATCGGCAGTCAGATAATGAACCTATCGGCAGTCAGATAATGAACCTATCGGCAGTCAGACAATGAACCTATCGGCAGTCAGACAATGAACCTATCGGCAGTCAGATAATGGACCTATCGGCAGTCAGACAATGTATCTATCGGCAGTCAGATAATGAACCTATCGGCAGTCAGATAATGAACCTATCGGCAGTCAGATAATTAACCTATCGGCAGTCAGACAATGAACCTATCGGCAGTCAGACAATGAAACTATCGGCAGTCAGATAATGAACCTATCGGCAGTCAGATAATGAACCTATCGGTAGTCAGACAATGAACCTATCGGCAGTCAGACAATGAACCTATCGGTAGTCAGATAATGAACCTGTCAGCAGTCAGATAATGAACCTATCGGCAGTCAGATAATGAACCTATCGGCAGTCAGATAGTGAACCTATCGGTAGTCAGATAATGAACCTATCGGTAGTCAGATAATGAACCTATCGGCAGTCAGATAATGAACCTATCGGCAGTCAGATAATGAACCTATCGGCAGTCAGACAATGAACCTATCGGCAGTCAGACAATTAACCTATCGGCAGTCAGATAATGAACCTATCGGCAGTCAGACAATGAACCTATCGGCAGTCAGACAATGAACGTATCGGCAGTCAGACAACGAACCTATCGGCAGTCAGATAATTAACCTATCGGCAGTCAGATAATGAACCTATCGGCAGTCAGACAATGCACCTATTAACAGTCAGATAATGAACCTATTGGCAGTCAGATAATGAACCTATCGGCAGTCAGACAATGCACCTATTAACAGTCAGATAATGAACCTATTGGCAGTCAGATAATGAACCTATCGGCAGTCAGACAATGAACATATCGGCAGTCAGATAATGAACCTATCGGCAGTCAGATAATGAACCTATCGGCAGTCAGATAATTAACCTATCGGCAGTCAGATAATGAACCTATCGGCAGTCAGACAATGCACCTATTAACAGTCAGATAATGAACCTATTGGCAGTCAGATAATGAACCTATCGGCAGTCAGACAATGCACCTATTAACAGTCAGATAATGAACCTATTAACAGTCAGATAATGAACCTATTGGCAGTCAGATAATGAACCTATCGGCAGTCAGACAATGAACCTATCGGCAGTCAGATAATGAACCTATCGGCAGTCAGACAATGAACCTATCGGCAGTCAGATAATGAACCTATCGGCAGTCAGATAATGAACCTATCGGCAGTCAGACAATGAACCTATCGGCAGTCAGACACTGAACCTATCGGCAGTCAGACAATGAACCTATCGGCAGTCAGATAATGAACCTATCGGCAGTCAGACAATGAACCTATCGGCAGTCAGATAATGAACATATCGGCAGTCAGATAATGAACCTATCGGCAGTCACATGCTTTATGGATAAGCGTCTATTTTCACCTCATTAATTCCACGTGGTTAAGGGTTAAAACAGAAACAACTCAAAGGGTTGAGTTTATTAATTCAGAGTGTTTAAGGGTTAGGGTTATGGTTTGGGGAAGGCTTAAAACAACATAATTAAAAACGATGGGCTATTACCATCAGATATCATCAGTATTCTCAGTGTTCTCTTTCAACCTTACAAAATGTGTTTTTAGTGGTCACTGTGCGTCCACAAGCAGAAGCGCGTACACACACACTTTTAGCTGATTCCATTTGAATTGTGGCAGATTAGTGGCGTGGGGCTTGGTAGACAAAGACAGTGTGTGTGTGTGTGTGTGTGTGTGTGTGTGTGTGTGTGTGTGTGTGTGTGTGTGTCGTTTGTGTGTGTGTGTTTGTGTGTGTTTGTTTGTGTGTGTGTGTGTGTGTCGTTTGTGTGTGTGTGTTTGTGTGTGTTTGTTTGTGTGTGTGTGTGTGTGTGTGTCGTTTGTTTTGTGAGCAAGATGGAGGGACTCTCTCCGGTGGCCTTAGTGCCATGAAGCGTTTACGATCCACCACGTTTGAACGTGTGCGCTCGTGTGTGTGCTCACAGAGGGGACAGGAAGTACACAACAGGGAGGTGTTAAAGCAGGGCCTCCCATTATCACTGCCTCTTTTATGGGTGTTAAAACAGCGGAATAGGCTTTTATCGCTCGCCACGGCCAGATGCTACCATCACTTTGGGCTGGCGTTCTCCTCTCTCTCTCTCGAGTCACCTGTATACTTCATTAATTGGGACGTTAAAAGATTTATCAGTCCAATTCTGTTTTTTTCCCCTCTCTTCCACTCCCTCCCTCCTCCCGTTGTATTCTTTTGTAATTAAACCGTTCGGGATGCCGCCTTGCAGTCTGTCTAATGCGGAGGGACTGTGTGTGTGTGTGTGTGTGTGTGTGTGTGTGTAGAGTTAGGAAGGCAGACATTTTCCCCCGCTCTTCGCTGCAGTCTCGTTCCCCTCTGCAGCAGATGCTTCTGTTCTGCCTTAATGGCTAAGAATTCCTTAATTAACACTAAATAATTAAGTAAATAATCACGGTGAGCACCACACACACACACACACACACACACACACACACACACACACACACACACACACACACACACACACACACACACCCCCGCAGCTTATTATTTGGGACTTTGGCCAATGGGAAAGATAGTGTATGAAAACAGTGGTAATATATAAAGAAATGTTTGGGGGGGGGGGGGGCATCCCAAATGGCACCCTCTTCCCTACATAGGGCACTATTTGTTACTTTTATTTGTCAAGAGTAGTCCACTATACAGGTAATATGGTACAATTTGGGACCAACCCTGCAGTAATAAACGACTGGTTTTCTAATCAAGCTACTAATTGATGTTGTTAATGTCCTCATTAATCATGTTATACAGTAAAAAACAGATTGTGTTTCACACAGGACTCTCTGTTTACCTCCAGATTGTGTTTCACACAGGACTCTCTGGTTACGTCCTGATTGTGTATCACACAGGACTCTCTGGTTACGTCCTGATTGTGTATCACACAGGACTCTCTGGTTACATCCAGATTGTGTATCACACAGGACTCTCTGGTTACCTCCAGATTGTGTTTCACACAGGACTTTCTGGTTACCTCCAGATTGTGTATCACACGGGACTCTCTGGTTACGTCCTGATTGTGTATCACACAGGACTCTCTGGTTACCTCCAGATTGTGTATCACACGGGACTCTCTGGTTACCTCCAGATTGTGTATCACACAGGACTCTCTGGTTACCTCCAGATTGTGTATCACACAGGACTCTCTGGTTACCTCCAGATTGTGTATCACACAGGACTCTCTGGTTACCTCCAGACTGTGTATCACACAGGACTCTCTGGTTACCTCCAGATTGTGTATCACACAGGACTCTCTGGTTACCTCCAGATTGTGTATCACACAGGACTCTCTGGTTACCTCCAGATTGTGTATCACATAGGACTCTCTCGATGTTTCACACCGGGCTCTCTGGTTACGTCCAGATTGTGTTGTATAAAAACATGTAATAATTAAATAAATTGTAATATAGCTGTAAGTTTCTGTTCTCTTCATGTGCATCTGCATATCTATCTACTTGTGTGTTGTATTGTAACCTTTGTAAAAAAGTGCATTGATAAATGCATTGATAAAATGATAAAAAAAAAACGTAATTTTTCAAAGAAAAATAAAAGTATAGTCTTTGTAAATGATATAATAAATATGATTGGTGGAGTCACACACGCAGCTAACACAGACATATGGAGAAACTTAAACCAATTAATTGTAGCATTACTGCAAAAATGGAAGAGGCAAGTGTAAGGGGAAAAAAGTAGGGAACTTGTCTGTCAGCCCTGCACTAAAGACCATAAATTGGTTAAAGAAAATTGTGAAAAATAAAAATATATACCAGTTTCATTTAAGGACCCCAGCTGTGCCACATAAATTGCAAAATAGTTAGGAAGAGAT
The DNA here is from genome assembly GCF_057628025.1 of Oncorhynchus mykiss. Taxonomy (NCBI): domain Eukaryota; kingdom Metazoa; phylum Chordata; class Actinopteri; order Salmoniformes; family Salmonidae; genus Oncorhynchus; species Oncorhynchus mykiss. Next base: position 41,388,854 of record NC_143041.1, read on the forward strand.
TTTCGATGTACCGATTCCATGGCAAATGGTTTATGAATTGACACGCAAAATAAAGCCGGATTCAAAACATAGAATTTTCAATTTAAATGATTATACAAAATTCTTAGAATCAATAGAATGTTATATATATATATGGGGGATACAATCTTCCCAGCTCTGCAGATTTTGCTGCGAGGAGGCAGAGTCATTAGATTTATTTTTGTACTGTCCATATGTAGCTCGTTTTTGGTCACAGGTCCAGGAATGGCTGAAGAATTGCAACATTTACCGAGAACTAACACTGCAGATAGCAATACTGGGTGATTTGAAAAGTCATAGTCAATCGATCAATAATATAATAATTATTTTAGCAAACATTTCAATCTTTAATTTACAGTTTGTAGAAAGTATGAGAATAAAAAGGTTCAGTACTTTTGTGAAACACCACAGTTGAAAAATATATGGCAAATAGAAATCCAATTTGGATGGTGTTGTTAAGAGATAGATTGGAGGGGTTGAGTGGAGCTGAAGGGTGGGACTAATAACAACAAGATAACCAGTACAAAACATTCGGGTTCTGTAAAGTGTATTTAGATTCACAACTTTTGCGAAATAGCACAGTTACAAATATTTGGAAAATAGAAATCAAAACTGGATGGACAGAAATAGAAGCCCAGGGCTAAAAACCAACTAAATATGACCATTGTAACAGATCACCGGTGCCTCCTACTCCTAGTTTCTTGGCAATTTCTCGCATGGAATAGCCTTAATTTCTCAGAACAAGAATAGACTGACGAGTTTCAGAAGGAAGTTCTTTGTTTCTGGCCATTTTGAGCCTGTAATCGAACCCACAAATGCTAATGCTCCAGATACTTAACTAGTCTAAAGAAGGACAACAGTTTTCTGCTGTGCTAAAATGATTGCAAAGGGTTTTCTAATGATTAATTAGCCTTTTAAAATTATAAACTTAGATTATCTAACACAACATGCCATTGGAACACAGGAGTGATGGTTGCTGATAATGGGCCTCTGTACGCCTATGTAGATATTCCATAAAAAAATATATAGGGGATTGGAAATGATTACATGTATACACTGATTGTTACAAATGTAACATTTGTGAATTTTTATTGTTTTTAAGTGAATATGTGAATATGAATACGTGATTGACATTCCTGTAAATATGAATTGTTTAATCTGTTGGTGTGTCTTAGTGTGGCTATAGATATTTGTGTGTGGGTTTTGAGTGTGTGCGTGTGGTTGTTTGGGTGTGTGAGGGGGCGGGCCACCAAGGACTAGAGGATCATATCACAGCTCCACTGAGCTCCCACCAACCCCCACCAACTCCTACCAACCAGACTCAGTGCTATGCGTCAGGACAATAACAGCTCATTTGGTGAAATGAATCTGCCTGCCACTGAGACTCTTCTTCGGAAGAACCTAATCGCTCCTAGATGAATGACTAAACACTGTGTCGTTCTATACGAGTGTGTGTGTTGTTCTGTGGTGTGTGTGTGTGTGTCGTTCTGTGTGTGTGTGTGTGTGTGTGTGTGTCGTTCTGTGTGATGTGTGTGTCGTTCTGTGTGTGTGTGTGTGTGTGTGTGTCGTTCTGTGTGTGTGTGTGTGTGTGTGTGTGTGTGTGTGTGTGTGTATATGTCGTTCTGTGTGTGTTCATGTGTGTGTGTGCGTGTGTATATGTGTGTGTGATGGAGGAGGTAAAGGTATCCCTGAGGAGCAGACTTTTATCAAATCACAGACACTCTTTGTCTGACACCTACACCATCATGTTGGGGAAAAGGCTTTTGAAAGGCTCATTGTTGGCTGTCAAGTGCACTCTGCTGTAACTCATCTTGGATTAAATCCCAGTCTTTATCTGGATAATCCCCCTGTACTGTACATGGTTTATAGCTGTTTAACTGCCTATCCACTAACCCTTACCCTAAATGGTTTCTCCAGCCCGAGTTCCATTCTCAGCCCCAGACCTAGTCCCAGTCCCAACCCAGCCCCAACCCAAACCCCAGTCCCAGTCCCAGTCCCAGACCCAGACTTAGTCCTAGTCCCAACCCAGCCCCAACCCAAACCCCAGACCCAGTCCCAGTCCCAGTCCCAGCCCCAGTCCCAAACACAGACCTAGTCCCAGTCCCAACCCCAAACCCCAGACCCAGTCCCAACCCCAGTTCCAGTTCCATCCCCAGTCCCAAACACAGACCTAGTCCCAGCCCCTGTCCCAAACACAGACTTAGTCCTAGTCCCAACCCCAGACCTAGTTCCAGTCCCAACCCCAAACCCCAGACCCAGTCCCAACCCCAGTTCCAGTTCCGTCCCCAGTCCCAAACACAGACTTAGTCCTAGTACCAACCCCAGACCTAGTTCCAGTCCCAACCCCAAACCCCAGACCCAGTCCCAACCCCAGTCCCAACCCCAGTACCAGTTCCATCCCCAGTCCCAAACACAGACCTAGTCCCAGCCCCAGTCCCAAACACAGACCTAGTCCCAACCCCAGTTCCAACCCCAGTTCCAACCCCAGTCCCAACCCCAGTACCAGTTCCATCCCCAGTCCCAAACACAGACCTAGTCCCAGCCCCAGTCCCAAACACAGACCTAGTCCCAACCCCAGTTCCAACCCCAGTTCCAACCCCAGTCCCAACCCCAGTTTCAACCCCAGTTCCAACCCCAGTCCCAGTCCCAACCCCAGTCCCAACCCCAATCCCAACGCCAGTCCCAACCCCAGTCCTAACCCCAACCCCAGTCCCAACCCCAGTCCCAACCCCAACCCCACCCCAGACCCAGTACTAGTCTGTTCCAGACCCAGACCTAGTCCCAGACCCCACCCCAGACCTAGTCCCAACCCCAGACCTAGTCCCAACCCCAGACCTAGTCCCAACCCCAGTCCCAACCCCAGACGTAGTCCCGACCCCCAGCTCACATCCCCAGTCTACCATTGCAGCTACAGAGGTGTGGTTGGTGCTGGCGTTAATTAATGGATGAACACATGGAGCTCTTGTCAAACACATGTCATGGTCAGGGAGCGATCACTCCCAGCACACTGCCGCCATTAACTTCCCACACAAACACTAACTATAACACACTCACACACCATATACAGCCTAGAGTCTGTACACAAACGCCATTCCAGCGTGTTTATTTCTGCCTGGGCTTGGAGAGAAACATCTCCCCAGAAAGAGAACAGAAAATTGGACATAGAAGAGAAGAAAATAAAGACTCAGAGGTAAACAGACTGGCATCCTTCTCCCATCCCAGTCCACCATTTTAAATACCTGTAAGGCAGACGGCCTGTCCTGAGGCCAGTTTGTGTGTGTGTCTGTGTGTGTGTGTCTGTGTGTGTGTGTGTGCGTGTAAGTGGATGTGACTGAGATAGATGGCTGGTGGAATATATAGCTATTTCTCACAGCGAGCAAACCCACTGGCCGCACCATAGCCTCTCTCCCACAGGACCCACATATCAACCCTACGTGTGTGTGTGTGTGCGTGTGCGTGTGCGTGTGCGCGCGCGCGTGTGTGTGTGTGTGTGTGTGTGTGTGTGTGTGTGTGTGTGTGTGTGTGTGTGTGTGTGTGTGTGTGTTGAGGGCAGTCAGAGAGGAGTACTTGCTTGTTTGTTTTGAATCCGCTAAGGTGTCTGTGTGTACACACGTTTGTTTACCAGGTGAATGTACACTCACTCTCCCACAGCCTCTTGAGCACTGAGCAAACATGTACAGTCATCAGAGAGAGTAATCACCTCTATTCTCACTGCTACCCTCTGGCCCCCCGCCTTCATGGTCTCTTCTTCTTTCTCTCTCTCTCTCTCCTTTTTCTGAATCACATGCTTTCCAATTTCTCAAGATGTCTGCCCAGCCCTAGTCTCTCTCCTTTTCTTCACTTACATTCAGGTCATTTAGCAGACGCTCTTAAGGTTAAAAGCCTTGGTCAAGGTAACATCGACAGATTTATTTTGCCAAGTTAGCTTGGGGATTCAAACCAGTGACCTTTCAGTTACTGGCCTAACGCTCTTAACCACTAGCTTCCCTTTTCTCACTCATATAGCCTTTTCTCTCTCTCTATGCTGGCATTGTTTGGTGCATGCTGGGAATTGTATGAGCCAGTGCGAGTGTTGTCTGAAGTTGGATCGCCTGTGTTTTCCTTCTTGTTTTCTTTTCTTGTTGGTTTTCCTTTTTCTATGCACGATTAAGGTGATTATTTATTTTATTAATTTGTTGTGGCAGAATTAAGTATATTGTTTTTCTTGTCGGAATTGCCCTGGCTTCGGCGGAGATGGCGACCCACATGGGAACACCATCTCTGTCACTTCGGCACAGATTTAGGTGTGTTACTGAAGCTACCGTCACTGTGGAGGAGTTTCCAGTCTCCGTAAGAGAGAAGGTAGGCTATGAAAATGTTGTTTATGCGTTGCGGATGAATAAAGAAGTTGTCTTTGGCTGTGCCGGATTAAGTGATATGACTTGCTATTCTATAAAATCATTTCTATGTAATTAATATTACCTGATTAAGCTAATCAGGTAAATAATTAACGGGGGGGGGGGGGGGGGGGGGCAATTAAAGTCGGGGCACCACGACAGAATGTTTATAGAGCTGTTATCTTCCGAATAAACTCTTAAAGACCTGGTAATATTTTACATCAATAGCAGTCAATATTTAATCCTCACTTTATTTAGTCTCATCTGAAAGTTGTAAATTCTTGGTTATCTTTACGAACCCTGGCTAACAAGTTGAATCAGCAATACAACATTTGGTTTAATGATTTATTTACTAAATACCGAACTAATCACACAGAATTACATCTACACAGAATGGATCATACGTTGATGGACCTGGTGAACGGAGCCGATAGAGCGGCTGGTTACACAAAGAAAAGGGTCTGGGTTTGAGTGAAAGAGCGGGAAGACTGAGGAACAAAGGGAGAAGCTGTGCTATCGTAAATACAGTATTTTATACATTCTAAATTACCGCCCATTTGAAAAAGGAGAATGCAATACATATTTACTCTGAGCTGCTCTTCGGTAGATGGGAGGTCGGGTGGTCCACCATGGATCTCTGGTCCTCTGAAGACTGTCTAGTGGTGAACTGGAGCATGGTAGAATGAATACTCTGTCCGTCCTATCCTAGCCCAAGTTTAGTTGGTGGAGGGGGTAGCACTTCTTTAGTGAATAAGAGTTCAAAGTTCATACCAAATTCCCATGCTATATGCTCATGCTATATTCTGGCTGGTATAATCGAAATTCATCCGTCAAGTGCTTATATAGGAGGGGAGAGAAGGGCGTATTTCATAGTTTATAACGAATGTCTATTCACATGGGCAGGGCCACTGAGTTGAGCATAGTTCACTCATGAAAACCCAATTATCTCATTTGGAAGCTAAAATTACATTTAATCTTTTCACAAATAGTTTCATATTTTAACATTTAAATTGCACAACAATTCCATGTGAATCTGATATGTCGTCCTATCATCAGTAATAATGTCTCAGACGCCAACTGATCTCTAGAATTCACTGGCTTCCCCTTCTTCAGTACCAGGGATCTAGAATTCGCTGGCTTCCCCTTCTTCAGTACCAGGGATCTAGAATTCTGGCTTGAAGCTCATCCGGGCCCAGGTGACAAGGTTCTCGAACACCTTCAGAATCCACATACTCCCTGGGAAGGATGTTGTTGTCACAGCCATGTCTTCTATGAAGGCTCTGATAGGAGGTTGTCACACGCCAGACTTGGTCAGCGTGCCTCTTCCATCCCATGGCAAGGGCCGAACAGGATCACTGAAATGGTGCAACCAGTGGGGATTCCATTGTCAAGCTTGTGCCATTCTGATGTTGTGAAGCCAGAGATAACTTTTTTGGTAGTCTAGTTTGAGATCCCTGATCCTTGCACTATATAGGGAACAGGGAGCAATTTGGGATGTTTCCTTCGATAGACTAACACTCCCATCCAACATCTGCCTGGGTGCCTCCCTGATTAATCTGTTGTCTTTAGAAATAGGAAGTGTTATTAGGTGTTATAGTGCAGTCCAGAGGAAGAGGTTGCACAGCTTTAAACATGACTGAAGGACTTGTGTGAGTGTGTGTGTGTGTGTGTGTGTGTGTGTGTGTGTGTGTGTGTGTGTGTGTGTGTGTGTGTGTGTGTGTGTGTGTGTGTGTGTGTGTGTGTGTGTGTGTGTGTGTGTGTGTCAAGTGTCTTAATAACCTCACCCGTGAAACGCCTGACACATCGCAGCTGCCTCAGAAGAGACTGTTTTAGCAGGGATTTATTTTGTGGAATGAATTACCAAGTATAATTAAAACCTTAATCTCTTTTTTTCCCTACATTTTTTGGGGGGGATTCGAACCCAGAGAAGCAATCCAAAATTAATTTACTGCATCACTGAGTAGTATTAATGCTTTGCCAGTATCTCTCTCTCGTTCTCTCTCTCTCTCTCTGAGTCCGTAACATGGGGCCTGAGAAGAGGAGATCTGGGTTGTTATGTTGGTGTGTAATCATGGGGAGAGGAACAATACACAGGGACTGCACTGTATTGCCCTATTAGTCAGCCCTGTATTGTCCTATTAGTCAGCCCTGTATTGTCCTATTAGTCAGCCCTGTATTGTCCTATTAGTCAGCCCTGTATTGTCCTATTAGTCAGCCCTGTATTGTCCTATTTGTCAGCCCTGTATTGTCCTATTAGTCAGCCCTGTATTGTCCTGTTAGTCAGCCCTGTATTGTCCTATTTGTCAGCCCTGTATTGTCCTATTAGTCAGCCATGTATTGTCCTATTAGTCAGCCCTTTATTGTCCTAATAGTCAGCCCTGTATTGTCCTATTATTCAGCCCTGTATTGTCCTATTAGTCAGCCCTGTATTGTCCTATTAGTCAGCCCTGTATTAGTCCTGACAGTCAGCCCTGTGTTAGTCCTAACAGTCAGCCCTTTGTTAGTCCTAATAGTCAGCCCTGTATTAGTCCTAACAGTCAGCCCTGTGTTAGTCCTAATAGTCAGCCCTGTGTTAGTCCTAATAGTCAACCCTGTGTTAGTCCTAACAGTCAGCCCTGTGTTAGTCCTAACAGTCAGCCCTGTGTTAGTCCTAACAGTCAGCCCTGTGTTAGTCCTAATAGTCAGCCCTGTGTTAGTCATAATAGTCAGCCCTGTGTTAGTCATAATAGTCAGCCCTATGTTAGTCCTAACAGTCAGCCCTGTGTTAGTCCTAATAGTCAGCCCTGTGTTAGTCCTAATAGTCAGCCCTGTGTTAGTCATAATAGTCAGCCCTGTCTTAGTTCTAACATTCAGCCCTGTGTTAGTCCTAACAGTCAGCCCTGTGCTAGTCATAATGGTCAGCCCTGTGTTAGTCCTAATAGTCAGCCCTGTGTTAGTCCTAATAGTCAGCCCTGTGTTAGTCCTAACAGTCAGCCATGTGGAGAACAACGCTTTTGTGTACTTCTTTCTGCCCCCAACTCTGTGTGTATTTTGCAGTGTGTGATTGTATTTAGCTTGGTAGAGGTAAAACCACATTGCCAACATGTTCACGTGTGTGTGTGTGTGTGTGTGTGTGTGTGTGTGTGTGTGTGTGTGTGTGTGTGTGTGTGTGTGTGTGTGTGTGTGTGTGTGTGTGTGAGAGCCTAGTCCAGAGATCGCTAACACATCTGCCAGCCCTTAGCTGGAGGGTTTGTTCTGACTAGCAGCAGTAATGCGCCACTGGCTAATTTAGTGAAGGCTTGCTAATGTGCTTTATTGCTGGAGAATTAATTGACGTAGCTATTGCCTCTGCTGTCTGCCCGGCAGCCTGCTCCGACCACCGGGTTAGCCTAGCGAGGAGAGAGAACGCTAGTCTGTTTGTGCGTAGGTGTGTGTGCGTCTGTGTGTATGTGTCTGTGTGTAACGATTGGAGAAACGAAGGAGAAGAGGACCAAAGTGCAGCGTGGTACGTATTCATAATAATTTTAATAAAGCTGAATACTGAACAAAAACAACAAACCGACAAACAAACAGTTCTGTAAGGTGCAACAAAAACACTAAACAGAAAATTACTACCCACAACCCATAGTGGGAAAACAGGCTGTGTTTGAACATGACACTGTGTTTGCACGTGTGTGTTTATTTTACTGTCTTTGAAAGTGAATTTTTCAGACTTGGTAGAGGTAAAACCATATTATAAACACACTCTCACCACTCAACTGGCTGTTGTCAAGTTGTTGTGGATAAGAGAGAGAGAGAGAGAGAGAGAGAGAGAGAGAGAGAGAGAATAAAAAAAATTCAACAACTACCTTATACACACAAATCTAAGTAGAGGAATGGAATAAGAATATATAAATCTAAATATATGGATGAGCAATGATCGAGTGGCATAGGCAAGATGCAATAGATGGTATAAAATACAGTATATACAGTGCCTTGCGAAAGTATTCGCCCCCCTTGAACTTTGCGACCTTTTGCCACATTTCAGGCTTCAAACATAAAGATATAAAACTGTATTTTTTTGTGAAGAATCAACAACAAATGGGACACAATCATGAAGTGGAACGACATTTATTGGATATTTCAAACTTTTTTAACAAATCAAAAACTGAAAAATTGGGCGTGCAAAATTATTCAGCCCCCTTAAGTTAATACTTTGTAGCGCCACCTTTTGCTGCGATTACAGCTGTAAGTCGCTTGGGGTATGTCTCTATCAGTTTTGCACATCGAGAGACTGACATTTTTTCCCATTCCTCCTTGCAAAACAGCTCGAGCTCAGTGAGGTTGGATGGAGAGCATTTGTTAACAGCAGTTTTCAGTTCTTTCCACAGATTCTCGATTGGATTCAGGTCTGGACTTTGACTTGGCCATTCTAACACCTGGATATGTTTATTTTTGAACCATTCCATTGTAGATTTTGCTTTATGTTTTGGATCATTGTCTTGTTGGAAGACAAATCTCCGTCCCAGTCTCAGGTATTTTGCAGACTCCATCAGGTTTTCTTCCAGAATGGTCCTGTATTTGGCTCCATCCATCTTCCCATCAATTTTAACCATCTTCCCTGTCCCTGCTGAAGAAAAGCAGGCCCAAACCATGATGCTGCCACCACCATGTTTGACAGTGGGGATGGTGTGTTCAGCTGTGTTGCTTTTACGCCAAACATAACGTTTTGCATTGTTGCCAAAAAGTTCAATTTTGGTTTCATTTGACCAGAGCACCTTCTTCCACATGTTTGGTGTGTCTCCCAGGTGGCTTGTGGCAAACTTTAAACAACACTTTTTATGGATATCTTTAAGAAATGGCTTTCTTCTTGCCACTCTTCCATAAAGGCCAGATTTGTGCAATACACGACTGATTGTTGTCCTATGGACAGAGTCTCCCACCTCAGCTGTAGATCTCTGCAGTTCATCCAGAGTGATCATGGGCCTCTTGGCTGCATCTCTGATCAGTCTTCTCCTTGTATGAGCTGAAAGTTTAGAGGGACGGCCATGTCTTGGTAGATTTGCAGTGGTCTGATACTCTTTCCATTTCAACATTATCGCTTGCACAGTGCTCCTTGGGATGTTTAAAGCTTGGGAAATCTTTTTGTATCCAAATCCGGCTTTAAACTTCTTCACAACAGTATCTCGGACCTGCCTGGTGTGTTCCTTGTTCTTCATGATGCTCTCTGCGCTTTTAACGGACCTCTGAGACTATCACAGTGCAGGTGCATTTATACGGAGACTTGATTACACACAGGTGGATTGTATTTATCATCATTAGTCATTTAGGTCAACATTGGATCATTCAGAGATCCTCACTGAACTTCTGGAGAGAGTTTGCTGCACTGAAAGTAAAGGGGCTGAATAATTTTGCACGCCCAATTTTTCAGTTTTTGATTTGTTAAAAAAGTTTGAAATATCCAATAAATGTCGTTCCACTTCATGATTGTGTCCCACTTGTTGTTGATTCTTCACAAAAAAATACAGTTTTATATCTTTATGTTTGAAGCCTGAAATGTGGCAAAAGGTTGCAAAGTTCAAGGGGGCCGAATACTTTCGCAAGGCACTGTACATATGTGATGAGTAATGCAAGATATGTAAACATTATTAAAGTGACAAGTGATCTATTTATTAAAGTGGCCAATGATTTCAAGTCTGTATGTAGGCAGCAGCCTCTCTGTGTTAGTGATGGATGTTTAACAGTCTGATGGCCTTGAGAGAGAGCTATTTTTCAATCTCCTGGTCCCAGCTTTTGATGCACCTGTACTGACCTCGCCTTCTGGATGGTAGCGGGCTGAACAGGCAGTGGCACGGGTGGTTGTTGTCCTTGATAATCTTTATGGCCTTCCTGTGACATCGGGTGGTGTAGTTGTCCTGGAGGGCAGGTAGTTTGCCCCCGGTGATGCGTTGTGAAGACCTCACTATCCTCTGGAGAGCCTTACGGTTGTGGGTGGAGCAGTTGCCGTACCAGGTGATACAGCCCGACAGGATGCTCTCGATTGTGCATCTGTGGAAGTTTGAGTGCTTTTGGTGACAAGCCGACTTTCCTCAGCCTCCTGAGGTTGGAGAGGCTCTGCTGCGCCTTCTTCACAACGCTGAATGAACAGCATTCTCACATAGGTATTCCTCTTGTCCAGATGGGTTAGGGCAGTGTGCAGTGTGGTTGCGATTGCGTAGTCTGTGGACCTATTGGGGCGGTAAGCAAATTGGAGTGGGTCTAGGGTGTCAGGTAGGGTGGAGGTGATATGGTCCTTGACTAGTCTCTCAAAGCACTTCATGATGACAGAAGTGAGCTCTACGGGGTGGTAGTCATTTAGCTCAGTTACCTTAGCTTTCTTGGGAACAGTAACAATGGTGGCCCTCTTGAAGCATGTGGGAACAGCAGACTTGATTGAATATGTCCGTAAACACAACGGCCAGCTGGTCTGCGTATGCTCTGAGGATGCGGCTGGGGATGCCGTCTGGGCCTGCAGCCTTGCGAGGGTTAACACGTTTAAATGTTTTACTCACGTCGGCTGCAGTAAAGGAGAGTCCTCAGGTTTTGGTAGCGGGCCGCGTCAGTGGCACTGTATTGTCCTCAAAGCGAGCAAAAAAGTTATTAAGTCTGTCTGGGAGCAAGACATCCTGGTCCACGACGGGGCTGGTTTTCTTTTTGTAATCCGTGATTGAATGTAGACCCTCCCACATACCTCTTGTGTCTGAGCCGTTGAATTGCGAATCTACTTTGTCTCCATACTGACGCTTAGCTTGTTTGATTGCCTTGTGGAGAGAAAAGCTACACTGTTTTTATTCGGTCATGTTTCCGGTCACCTTGCCCTGGTTAAAAGCAGTGGTTCGCGCTTTCAGTTTTGCGCGAATGCTGCCATCAATCCACGGTTTCTGGTTTGGGAATGTTTTAATCGTTGCTGTGGTTATGACATCACCGATGCACTTTCTAATGAACTCGCTCACCGAATCAGTGTATTCGTCAATGTTGTTGTTGGACGCAATACGGAACATATCCCAATCCACGTGATCGAAGCAGTCTTGAAGCATGGAATCAGATTGGTTGGACCAGCGTTGAACAGACCTGAGCGCTGGAGCTTCTTGTTTTCGCAAAAAAATTGAGTCGTGGTCAGCTTTTCCGAAAGGAGGGCGGAGGAGGGCCTTATATGCCTTATATGCATCGCGGAAATTAGAATAACAATGATCCAGGGTTTTACCAGCCCTGGTAGCGCAATCAATATGCTGATAGAATTTAGGGAGTCTTGTTTTCAGATTAGCCTTGTTAAAATCCCCAGCTACAATGAATGCAGCCTCAGGATATGTGGTTTCCAGTTTACATAGAGTCAAATAAAGTTTGTTCAGGGCCATCGATGTGTCTGCTTGGGGGGGAATACATACGGCTGTGATTATAATCGAAGAGAATTCTCTTGGTAGATAATGCGGTCGACATTTGAATTGTGAGGAATTCTAAGTCAGGTGAACAGAAGGACTTGAGTTCCTGTATGTTGTTATGATTACACCACGTCTCGTTAATCATAGGGCATACCCCCCCCGCCCTTCTTCTTACCAGAAAGATGCTTGTTTCTGACAGCGCGATGCATGAAGAAACCAGCTGGCTGCACCGACTCCGATAGCGTCTCTCGAGTGAGCCATGTTTCCATGAAGCAAAGAATGTTACAGTCTCTGATGTCTCTCTGGAATGGTACCCTTGCTCGGATTTCATCAACCTTGTTGTCAAGAGACTGGACGTTGGCGAGTAGTATGCTAGGGAGTGGTGCACGATGTGCCTGTCTCCGGAGCCTGACCAGAAGACCGCTTCGTTTGACCCTTTTACGTCGTCGTTGTTTTGGTTCGCCGGCTGGGATCCGATCCATTGTCCTGGGTGGAAGGCAAAACACAGGATCCGCTTCGGGAAAGTAATATTCATGGTCGTAATGATGGTGAGTTGACGTTGCTCTTATATCCAGTAGTTCCTCCTGACTGTATGTAATGAAACCTAAGATTACCTGGGGTACCAATGTAAGAAATAACACGTAAAAAACCAAAATACTGCATAGTTTCCTAGGAATGCGAAGCGAGGCGGCCATCTCTGTCGGCGCCGGAAGTAACATGACTAGACCCAGCCTCATCTACACCACCAGCCTGACTAGACCCAGCCTCATCTACACCACCATTCATTCTTCCAGATAAAAATGTGTAGCATTGAGACCTTAGTGGCTAGTTTACTAGATTGTCTGTATACAATAGGAGGGGATGACACAGTGGTTTGGAGGGGGATCAATGCTGTGAGGAAGAGTGGGCCGTTTGTTTCCTCATGTGTTGTATGTGTGTGTGTGTGTGTGTACAAACATGTCTGTGTGTACCGGTGTGTATATGTGTGTGTGTACAAACATGTCTGTGTGTACCGGTGTGTATATGTGTGTGAGTGTACATTCCCTGGTTGTTGCGGTGAAAAGGGATCGAGGGGATCGATGAAGCATTTGTTTTGTTTAGTTAAATGATCGCCGTGGAGACAGACACGAGCACTCCCTCTTGTGTCCCTGAGGGGAGAGAAGACAAATGGGTATCAAACCACATCATCCCTCTCGCAGGCTCAGTGTCTCTGTGTCTCTTCCATTGTTTCAGTGTCTCTCTGTCTCTCTCATTGTCTCTAAGTGTCTCTCTCAATGTCTCTAAGTGTCTCTCTCAATGTCTCTAAGTGTCTCAGTGTCTCTCTGTCACTCTCGTTGTCTCTAAGTGTCTCCCTCAGTCTCTGTATCGCTCTGTCTATCTCTGTCTCTCAGTCTCTCTGTCTCTCTCAATTGTCTCTCTCAATATATCTCAGTATATCTCAGTGTCTCTCACGTTGTCTCTCGTTGTCTCTCTGTCTCTCTGATTGTCTCTTTCACTGTCTCTCAGTGCCTCTCTCAGTATCTCTTATTGTCTCCCAGTGTCTCCCTCTGTGTCTCCCTGTGTCTCTCTCTGTGTCTCTCTCATTGTCTCTCTCTGTGTCTCTGTGATTCTCCGCATCTCTCTCAATGTCTCTCTGTGTCTCTCAGTAACTCTCTCAATGTCTCTCTGTGTCTCTCAGTATCTCTCTCAACGTCTCTCAGTGTCTCCCTCTGTGTCTCTCTGTGTCTCTCTCATTGTCTCTCTCTGTGTCTCTGTGTTTCTCAGTATCTCTCTCAATGTCTCTCTGTGTCTCTCAGTATCTCTCTCAATGTCTCTCTGTGTCTCTCAGTAACTCTCTCAATGTCTCTCTGTGTCTCTCAGTATCTCTCTCAATGTCTCTCTGTGTCTCTCAGTATCTCTCTCAATGTCTCTCTGTGTCTCTCAGTAACTCTCTCAATGTCTCTCTGTGTCTCTCAGTATCTCTCTCAATGTCTCTCTGTGTCTCTCAATATCTCTCTCAATGTCTCTCTGTGTCTCTCAGTATCTCTCTCAATGTCTCTCTGTGTCTCTCAGTATCTCTCTCAATGTCTCTCTGTGTCTCTCAGTAACTCTCTCAATGTCTCTATCTCTCTTAGTGTCTCACAGTTTCTCTGTGTCCCTGTGTCATTCTCATTGTCTTTCAGTGTCTCTCTCAGTATCTCTGTCAGTCAGGGGTTGGAACCGAAATGATTTTCCAATCGATTAATTAGGTTTGTTCCTTTCCAAAATAAAGTTCTTAACTGGCCAGAATTTTGTAGTTAATGAAACACAAAGTGAAATATGATAACTATAGTATCCTTAACTAGCATTGAAAAAGTTCTTCCAGATAAACAATGTCTTTTCCTCATTTCTGAATCACACTTGTCTGCCAACTTCCCAACAACTAGATGTTCCGGTTTTCAGGGGAAATGCAAAGAGCGCCTGTGATGCAACTTCCACTTTTGCACTTTAACAAGGCGACACTTCATCTTAGCTCCTCCTCCACATTTACTGGATTGGTTGAACAGTACAGAAGAGAACCTCCCCCAACTGTTTTTTTTCCTTCTCGTCAAGATCAGTAAGTTGAGATCTAGTTTCGGGCATTCATTTTATGCCTGCTACATGAAGTTAGTAGGCTACAGTAGCCTATGTAAACGTCAGTACGGTAGCCTATGGTAACGTCAGTACGGTAGCCTATGTAAACGTCAGTACGGTAGCCTATGGAAACGTCAGTACGGTAGCCTATGGAAACGTCAGTACGGTAGCCTATGGAAACGTCAGTACGGTAGCCTATGGAAACGTCAGTACGGTAGCCTATGGTAACGTCAGTACGGTAGCCTATGGTAACGTCAGTACGGTAGCCTTTGCTTCGGAGGGGGAGGGGCAGGTAATCTACACACGAACCCTTATGATTTAAGATTTTAAGCTAAATCAAATCAAATCAAATCAAATGTTATTTGTCACATACACATGGTTAGCAGATGTTAATGCGAGTGTAGCGAAATGCTTGTGCTTCTAGTTCCGACAATGCAGTAATAACAAGTAATCTAACTAACAATTCCAAAACTACTGTCTTGTACACAGTGTAAGGGGATAAAGAATATGTACATAAGGATATATGAATGAGTGATGGTACAGAGCAGCATAGGCAAGATACAGTAGATGGTATCGAGTACAGTATGTACAAATGAGATGAGTATGTAAACAAAGTGGCATAGTTTAAAGTGGCTAGTGATACATGTATTACATAAGGATACAGTCGATGATATAGAGTACAGTATATACGTATGCATATGAGATGAATAATGTAGGGTAAGTAACATTATATAAGGTAGCATTGTTTAAAGTGGCTAGTGATATATTTACTTAATTTCCCATCAGTTCCCATTATTAAAGTGGCTGGAGTTGAGTCAGTGTCAGTGTGTTGGCAGCAGCCACTCAGTGTTTGTGGTGGCTGTTTAACAGTCTGATGGCCTTGAGATAGAAGCTGTTTTTCAGTCTCTCGGTCCCAGCTTTGATGCACCTGTACTGACCTCGCCTTCTGGATGATAACGGGGTGAACAGGCAGTGGCTCGGGTGGTTGATGTCCTTGATGATCTTTATGGCCTTCCTGTGACATCGGGTGGTGTAGGCAGACACTGTTTCTGAGTGACAGAGCGAGGGCTTTGCATAGACACTTTGTTGCATTTCCTGAGGGACTGGAACAAAATGCCTGGAACATAAAATAAAGCTATTAACCAGTTCCCATGCTTTTAAAACACCGGTTCTGTTCCAGAACAGTATAGATCACTTTTGTTTCCGGTTCTGATTCTGTTCCCTGAACCGGTTCTAATCCCTGCTTTCAGTATCTCTCTGTGTCTCTCAGTATCTCTCTCATTGTTTCTAAGTGTATCTCAGTGTCTGTGGGACTGGAGCTGGCATCAGCTCTGCTGTGCTGTGACTCCACTGACTGACTGACAGACTGACTGACTGAGTGCAATGGCATCTGTCAGACTGAAGATTGACTGACTGCTGTGAGCAGGTAGATAGAAAATACTGTACATGCAGATGAGTATCCCTATAATGAGGTTCTTGTCTGTCTTTGTGACCATCTGGGTTTCAAACTGGGTGGTTCGTACACCACAATATATTATTTAACCTTAATTTGAAATAGGCAAGTCAGTAAAGAACAAATTCTTATTTACAATAACGGCCTACCCCGGCCAAACCCCGGACAATGCTGGGGCAAATGTGTGCCACCCTATGGGACAGCGCCACCCTATGGGACAACACCACCTTATGGGACAGCACCACCCTATGCACCACCTTATCACGTCCGGTTGTGATAGAGCCTGGATTTGAAACTGCAGTGATGCCTCTAGCACTGAGATGCAGTGTCTTAGACCACTGAACCAGGGTCTGTAGTGATGCCTCTAGCACTGAGATGCAGTGTCTTAGACCACTGAACCAGGGTCTGTAGTGATGCCTCTAGCACTGAGATGCAGTGTCTTAGACCACTGAACCAGGGTCTGTAGTGATGCCTCTAGCACTGAGATGCATTGTCTTAGACCACTGAACCAGGGTCTGTAGTGATGCAGTGCCTTAGACCGCTGAACCAGGGTCTGTAGTGATGCCTCTAGCACTGAGATGCAGTGCCTTAGACCACTGAACCAGGGTCTGTAGTGATGCCTCTAGCACTGAGATGCAGTGTCTTAGACCACTGAACCAGGGTCTGTAGTGATGCCTCTAGCACTGAGATGCAGTGTCTTAGACCGCTGAACCAGGGTCTGTAGTGATGCCTCTAGCACTGAGATGCAGTGTCTTAGACCACTGAACCAGGGTCTGTAGTGATGCCTCTAGCACTGAGATGCAGTGCCTTAGACCACTGAACCAGGGTCTGTAGTGATGCCTCTAGCACTGAGATGCAGTGTCTTAGACCACTGAACCAGGGTCTGTAGTGATGCCTCTAGCACTGAGATGCAGTGTCTTAGACCGCTGAACCAGGGTCTGTAGTGATGCCTCTAGCACTGAGATGCAGTGTCTTAGACCACTGAACCAGGGTCTGTAGTGATGCCTCTAGCACTGAGATGCAGTGTCTTAGACCGCTGAACCAGGGTCTGTAGTGATGCCTCTAGCACTGAGATGCAGTGTCTTAGACCACTGAACCAGGGTCTGTAGTGATGCCTCTAGCACTGAGATGCAGTGCCTCCAACCGCTGAACCACTTGGGAGCCTCTATACTTTGTCAGCACACTGAACTAAAGGCTATTAGAAAAGAGATACAGATTGGGAGCGACAATGGGTACTATTCAGTTTCCGTTAGAAGGTCCTATTCCACTGTTACGTCCCCCAGTTTCTGTGTTGTGGTTTGTGTATTTGTACGTGCTTCAGGAAATGGCTTCCTGGAATCCCCCAAGCAGCTGATTGGTCGACTCCATGGCTAATTGGAGCTGACCCCGGCCCCTCGTCAAGATACAGCTGTATCCCATCAGAGTCCTTCTGTAGCAATATAAGCCAGTGTTCTGTTGCTCAGAAAATAGATGATTTTGCTGAGAGAAGAGAGAGAGCCTGTGTTGGTTGTTGTTAGGAAAAAGATTATTAGTATGTTGGTTTTTGCTGAGAGACAGGTTTTTGTGAAGTATTTTGTAGCAGTACTGCGGAGGTATGTTTATGCCCAAAGGACTTTTTTCATTATTGAACTTGTTTGTACTTTTCTGTTTCATATTTTCCCAGGGAGGGAAGGGAAAGGCACCTTGGAAGTGCTTAGGCAAGAGGCCTGCGGGCATACATAACCCGTAGTATATACTCTGTCTATACACACTAGGTAAGACCTGGGTGGACCCCCCCCTGTATTTTGGTTAGCGCACCAGGTGGTGCTAGTTAGGTAAGTAGTGGGTAGGCAGGTAAGGTAAGAGAGGGGGCTTTGATATTTACTTTCTTTGGTTCCGTCCAGCCCCTTTTCCCCAAAATTACAGTGTGACGGAACAAATTCCTTGTAAATGGTACCACTCTCTGCCTTTGTCATCCTTACTTGCACCTATAGTCCCATACCTCTTTCACTCCACGTTGAGTTGTAGCAGGGTGTTGCATTCCCTCCTCCTACAGGCATACATACGTAACATCCACCATACCTGCCTGTGTATACAGTTGACATCGGGAAGTTTACATACACCCTTAGCCAAATACATTTAAACTCAGTTTTTCACCATTCTTGACATTTAATCCTAGTAAACATTCCCTGTCGGTGGTCGGTTAGGATCACCACTTTGTTAATAATGTAAAATGTCAGAATAATAGTGATTTATTTCAGCTTTTATTTCTTCACATTCCCAGTGGGTCAGAAGTTTACATACACTCAATTTAGTATTTGGCAGCATTGCCTTTAAATTGTTCAACTTGGGTCAAATGTTTTTGGTAGCCTTCCATAAGCTTCCCACAATAAGTTGGGTGAATTTTGGCCCATTCCTCCTGACAGCGCTGATGTAAATGAGTCAGGTTTGTAGGCCTCCTTGCTCGCACATGCTTTTTCAGTTCTGCCCACATTTTCCATGGGATTAAGGTCAGGGCTTTGTGATGTCCACTCCAATACCTTGACTTTGTTGTCCTTAAGCCATTTTGCCACAACTTTGAAGTATGCTTTGGGTCATTGTCCATTTGGAAGACTCATTTGAGAACAAGCTTTAACTTCCTGACTATGTCTTGATGTTGCTTCTTTTTTCATGATGCCATCTATTTTGTGAAGTGCACCAGCCCCTCCTGAAGCAAAGCACCCCCACAACATGATGCTGCCACCCCCACAACATGATGCTGCCACCCCCGTGTTTCACGGTTGGGATGGTGTTCTTCGGCTTGCTAGCCCCCCCCTTTTTCCTCCTAACATAACGATGGTCATTATGGCCAAACAGTTCTATTTTTGTTTCATCAGACCAGAGGACATTTCTTTAAAAAAAGTATGATCTTTGTCCCCATTTGCAGTTGCAAATTGTAGTCTGGCTTTTTCGTGGCTGTTTTGGAGCCGTGGCTTCTTCCTTGCTGAGCAGCCTTTCAGGTTATGTCAATATAGGACTCGTTTTACTGTGGATATAGATACTGTTGTACCTGTTTCCTTCAGCATCTTCACAAGGTCCTTTGTTGTTGTTCTGGGGTTGATTTTCACTTTTCGCACCTAATACGTTCATCTCTAGGAGACAGAACACATCTCCTTCCTGAGTGGTATGACGGCTGTGTGGTCCCATGGTGTTTATACTTGCGTACTATTGTTTGTACAGATAAACGTGGTACGTTCATGCGTTCAGAAGTTGCTCCCTAGGATGAACCAGACTTGTGGAGGTCTACAATGTTTTTTTCTGAGGTCCTGTCTGATTTCTTTTGATTTTCCCATGATGTCAAGTAAAGAAGCACTGAGTTTGAAGGTAGGCCTTGAAATACATCCACAGGTACACCTCCAATTGACTCAAATTATGTCAATTAGCCTATCAGAAGCTTCTGAAGCCATGACATCATTTTCTGGAATTTTCCAAGCTGTTTAAAGGCACAGTGAACTCAGTGTATGTAAACTTCTGACCCACTGGAACTTTGATACAGTGAATTATCAGTGAAATAATCTGTCTGTAAACAATTGTTGGAAAAATGTATTGTGTTATGCACAAAGTAGATGTGCTAACGGACTTGCCAAAACTATAATTTGTTATATATAATGTGTGGAGTGGTTGAAAAACAAGTTTTAATGACTCCAACCTAAATGTATGTAAACTTCCGACTTCAACTGTATACAATACGAACACGCACGCACACACACGCACACACAAACAGTTGACCAAGACACCAGTCTCTCGTTGAGGAAAGAAATATTTATTAATAACTGCAGTAATCATGGTAACTGTAATAATAATTTAACGATCATAATAAATATTACTGTAAATATTACTGTATTTCTGAAGCACATTGAAAGCATACACAAAGTTAGAACGAAACAGGGAACAGAAACCAAAGTTTCTGAACAGCTCAAACATGTAATCTCTTGAAATTGATCAATATATCTCTTTATTTTTGTTTATTTACTCATCTTTTAATCTATATGACCTTGGAGCAATTGGCAAAAAAAGAAGAAATAAAAAATAGAAATAGAAATATTGTTTGAAGCACATGAAGAGTCATCGTTTTTTGAATTCCCAGAAATCTTCTGACAAGATTCTTGACAACGTTCTGACACAGACAGAAAAGAAGGAGCATCCTGTACATTCGGAATACAAAAGCACCACATTTATAAAAGCCATAAACAGATAGACACAAACAGAATGGAAGGGTTTCTCTTTCGCAGCTTACTCCTACACCACTCTAACCTTTGTGCTTTGGGGGACTGCAGAGGGCGTTGTGAACTAGGATGGGGACGGAAATGGATAAACTATGTAGGGGAGGTAGGTCTGTGGTTTTGGCTTAGGGGTTTCAGAGCTGGTTCGGGTACTACAGGATAAACGGGGTCTGAACTGGGTTGGGGTTTTGGACTGAGGTTTCTGGATTCAGATGAGACTGTCTGGGTTTTTGCATTAGGGTTTAGGTTGTAAACAAATCGGGAAGTTCGAGGAAACCGACATTTGGTTTTCGTAAGGAAGCTTGTGGATTTTCAGGAAGCCATCATTGGAATGAGTGTTGGATGTGGGCTTTGGGTTAGGGTGCACAGAGGTATACGTAACTTTAGGAGCAGCGGGTAGGGTACAGTAATTAGCCTCAGACAGTAACAGAGCTATAGTGAAGGCTGCTTCACACTTGTTTGGGACAAAATCCTAACCCAAGATCTACACACTTAAATCACATGTTTGCGTAAGGTCCTCAATGACATCAAAGTCTTGCAGAGTTGTGTTTTTTTTTTTTTTTTTTTTCCAAATGAGAATTAAGCCATTTCAGAGCAAATATCTGCACACAGACACACTACCACCGCTGTCAGCGGTGCTGGGAATATAAATGATGAACAATGTTCTATGCTCAACGACAAAAACATGGATCCCTGCACTAACATTTCACTCCTGCACGTTTATTTGTGTAAGTCCGATAGACCGACACATTCACAAGCGTGCAGTGGTGAACGTGTAAGTCCGATAGACCGACACATTCACAAGCGTGCAGTGGTGAACGTGTAAGTCCGATAGACCGACACATTCACAAGCGTGCAGTGGTGAACGTGTAAGTCCGATAGACCGACACATTCACAAGCGTGCAGTGGTGAACGTGTCTTTATCATCTCGTTCCCCAGGGTTAACCAGCAGGTCTGCATCTAAACAGGAAGGAAGTCTCAAACAGACCAAAAACTAAATAACAGAGCAGTAGAATCAGATTATCAGGATAAGTTAAACCCCTTAAAGGTCTCAGCTCCCAGATCTCTGGTAGAGTGACATCATAGTTTTTTAAATGTATTTGTTTGCTTGTCTTTTTTAATACATGAGGTCTCAGTTTCTCTCAGTGCCAGTGTAGATGTGACTTCACATCAAGAGTCCCTTTGAGCTTTGCAATGACAACTTGACAACAACAGATTGAGTGGACAGAGGTGTTTCTCTATAACACACACACACACACATACTTTACTGGTTCAGGTCTCCTTATTTATGCTACATGCATAACTAACCCACACCTGTTAACATGTTAACACACAAACAGCTGTCCCTCTGTCCACCTGTGAAGATACCCGTTCTGTCTTCTCTGAGGACAAGAATGCAGCAAAGTGGGTTTATTATATATATCTGGAACCTTCCATCACACTGCAGAGAAATGTCCGTAGACCAGCCTGTCAGATACAGTCACACCTGGGTCCAGGGAAACGTCCGTAGACCAGCCTGTCAGATACAGTCACACCTGGGTCCGGGGAAACGTCCGTAGACCAGCCTGTCAGATACAGTCACACCTGGCTCCAGGGAAACGTCCGTAGACCAGCCTGTCAGATACAGTCACACCTGGGTCCAGGGAAACGTCTGTCGACCAGCCTGTCAGATACAGTCACACCTGGGTCCAGGGAAACATCTGTCGACCAGCCTGTCAGATACAGTCACACCTGCGTCCAGGGAAACGTCCGTAGACAAGCGTGTCAGATACAGTCACACCTGGGTCCAGGGGTAGCAGCTCATTGTGGTGTAGGGAAGCTTGATGTGCAGAAGAGGCTACGGTGAACTCCGAAAGGAAAGAGAGCTCAGATTTTTACAGTACCATCCTGTCCTCCAATCAGAGAGGAGAGGGATAAGGAGTCCCCTTATTCACTGTCTTCAAACCTGGATCCTCAACCCTCCTCGTGTGTATAGGTCACAAATCCCCTCCAACACAGATCAGGGTGTGCCTTGTCAATCTGAGTCAGAACCCTCCCTCACCCCCACCCCCCACCCACTCTCAGCACTAGTCCCTCACGTGGTCCTCACTCAGTCTCTCTCTCTCCCTCTCTTTCACCTCAGGAGAGAGAAGAAGAATAAAAAACAAAATAAATCAATATTTAAAAAACATATTTGATCTGGCACACAAGACAGACTGCGATGCTCCTCTCCTGGTGTTCTTGTTCTCGTCAGATGTGAAAAGCCTTGGTGCGAAGAGTTCTGACTGATCCAGTAATGATTACATGGTTTTTATCTGCAGGGCATGGGTGTGTTCCACATAATACCTTCCCCACGTGTTCCTACGTAAAATACCCTCCTCCCTGGTCGTATTGGCATCGGTGTGACGCTCTGAAGTCCACCATTATGTCAGATGAAATGTTCTGCTATATTATCATTGTGTAGTGTACTGCATATACATTGTACTTTGACATTTTATATATATATATATATATATATATATATATATATATATATATATATATATATATATATATATATATATATATATAAAACGACATTCACATAAAAAGTTTTTGGAAGTTACATTCAATAGCGGAACCAAAGGAGGAGTAAATTGACAGAACAGGTAATAACACTACACGGGTATAGAAATGTCCCAGGAATGGAGGAGTAAATTGACAGAACAGGTAATAACACGGGTATAGAAATGTCCCAGGAATGGTCGACAGTGCATTAAGTCCGCCGCCCATGAAATCAGAATATCGATCATCAAAAACTTAATTCCAAGGGTTGCAGATCACAAATAGATATATTTATATTCATTGTATATATATATATATATATATAAATGTTTTTTCTTTTCTTTCAGTAATACAATAAATGTTAACATTAGTTAATGGCTACAATGGACTTTCCCCCACCATGTCTGACAGCGTGTTATTAGTACAACGTTTAAATATAGAAGGATGTTACTAAAGTAGAGCTCGATATAAATAGAAGGTTTAAAAGAGAATTTAATAAATCTTTATCAGTTGGTCTGACGGAACCGTCAATCCCTTCCTTCTCTCTGTCTCTCAGAACGATCCGGAGCCCATATCTAAGACGGATGGAGGAGTCAACCTGCATCCCAAATGGCTCCCTATTCACTATATAGTGCTCTGCTTTTGACCAGTGGCGTACTGTATAGGGAATAGGGTGAATGTTGGGATACGCCGATGGGTTGTAGACAGCTCCCATGTTTCTAATTTATAGCTACATATCCAACCCGCCCACCTCCCTGACCCCGACACAATGTACAAAAGAGGCTGTTTGTTTACCACACATCACAGCCACCTCAACCACAACACCACAACAACATGTTTTGATAGCAACGCTGGGGTTTTGGGGAGGGCTGTTGTGGCCGACTGTATCTACAAACTGTATGTAGGATCTTCATTTGATTACCCTGTTGCAGGAAAACGTTCCTACAATGCAGGATATTTAAAACTTGTAGTATTTTTCAGGTATAAGAATGCTTCAGAAGTTTGTCATTTCCA
>NC_143041.1:41417446-41437446 GCF_057628025.1 Oncorhynchus mykiss
AATTGAAAATTGAGAGAATGAGAGCAAGAGACAGAGATAGAGAGAGACAGACAAAAAGTAGAGAGAGGGGGGGGGGGGCAGAGGGGGACAGAGAGAGACAGAGAGAGAGAGGGGGGGGCAGAGGGGGACAGAGAGAGACAGAGAGAGAGAGGGCGGGGGCAGAGGGGGACAGAGAGAGACAGAGAGAGAGATGTATTCACCCTGCACACCCTAATTGACAACCAAACAAACCAAAACAAAGGCAAAGTCTTCTCATGCTTTGTTGATTTCAAAAAAGCCTTTGACTCAATCTGGCATGAGGGTCTGCTATACAAACTGATGGAAAGTGGTGTTGGGGGTAAAACATACGACATTATAAAATCCATGTACACAAACAACAAGTGTGCGGTTAAAATTGGCAAAAAACACACACATTTCTTCACACAGGGTCGTGGGGTTAGACAGGGATGCAGCTTAAGCCCCACCCTCTTCAACATATATATCAACGAATTGGCGCGGGCACTAGAAAAGTCTGCAGCACCCGGCCTCCCCCTGCTAGAATCCGAAGTCAAATGTCTGCTGTTTGCCGATGATCTGGTGCTTCTGTCACCAACCAAGGAGGGCCTACAGCAGCACCTAGATCTTATGCACAGATTCTGTCAGACCTGGGCCCTGACAGTAAATCTCAGTAAGACCAAAATAATGGTGTTCCAAAAAAGGTCCAGTCACCAGGACCACAAATACAAATTCCATCTAGACACTGTTGCCCTAGAGCACACAAAAAACTATACATACCTTGGCCTAAACATCAGCGCCACAGGTAACTTCCACAAAGCTGTGAACGATCTGAGAGACAAGGCAAGAAGGGCATTCTATGCCATCAAAAGAAACATAAATTTCAACATACCAATTAGGATTTGGCTAAAAATACTTGAATCAGTCATAGAGCCCATTGCCCTTTATGGTTGTGAGGTCTGGGGTCCGCTCACCAACCAAGACTTCACAAAATGTTACAAACACCAAATTGAGACTCTGCACGCAGAATTCTGCAAAAATATCCTCCGTGTACAACGTAGAACACCAAATAATGCATGCAGAGCAGAATTAGGCCGATACCCACTAATTATCAAAATCCAGAAAAGAGCCGTTAAATTCTACAACCACCTAAAAGGAAGTGATTCACAAACCTTCCATAACAAAGCCATCACCTACAGAGAGATGAACCTGGAGAAGAGTCCCCTAAGCAAGCTGGTCCTGGGGCTCTGTTCACAAACACAAACACACCCTACAGAGCCCCAGCACAACAGCACAATTAGACCCAACCAAATCATGAGAAAACAAAAAGATAATTACTTGACACATTGGAAAGAATTAACAAAAAAACAGAGCAAACTAGAATGCTATTTGGCCCTAAACAGAGAGTACACAGCGGCAGAATACCTGACCACTGTGACTGACCCAAAATTAAGGAAAGCTTTGACTATGTACAGACTCAGTGAGCATAGCCTTGCTATTGAGAAATGCTACCGTAGGCAGACATAGCTCTCAAGAGAAGACAGGCTATGTGCTCACTGCCCACAAAATGAGGTGGAAACTGAGCTGCACTTCCTAACCTCCTGCCCAATGTATGACCATATTAGAGAGACATATTTCCCTCAGATTACACAGATCCACAAAGAATTCGAAAACAAATTCAATTTTGAAAAACTCCCATATCTACTGGGTGAAATTCCACAGTGTGCCATCACAGCAGCAAGATTTGTGACCTGTTGCCACGAGAAAAGGGCAACCAGTGAAGAACACACACCATTGTAAATACAACCCATATCTATGCTTATTTATTTTATCTTGTGTCCTTTACCATTTGTACATTGTTAAAACACTGTATATATATATATATATATATATATATATATATAATATGACATTTGTAATGTCTTTATTGTTTTGAAACTTCTGTATGTGTGATGTTTACTGTTAATTTTTATTGTTTATTTCACTTTATATATTCACTTTATATGTTATCTACCTCACTTGCTTTGGCAATGTTAACACATGTTTCCCATGCCAATAAAACCCTTGAATTGAATTGAATTGAGAGAGGGGGGGGGGGGGGGCAGAGGGGGACAGAGAGAGACAGAGAGAGAGATGAGCCACAGCACTGAAGGGAGTGATTGAAAAAGCTTCTTCTACTTTCCCCAATGCACAAGTGGTTATCTCCACCCTGCTACCACGAAAAGACTTCCGCCCTGCCACAATACAGCAGGTAAACGCAAGTATTTCCCGTGACTGTGCCTCAAAACCAAATGTTTTCCTGGCTTGAACAACCTCTATGACCAGGTCCACCTCTACAAGGCAGCACCTTTGCACGGACTCTAAAGGACATCGCTCTCAAATGTATCCCCAAAACTTCACACAGGAGCAACAGATCAATAGACACCCCGCCCAGACCAGCGAGACACCCTCCCAGACCTCCGGGACGCCCCCTGGACCTACACATAGAGGACCCACGACAAGAGGACATACATCCAGATCACAACACCACCAGCCACACCCTCACCCTAACCAATCAACACCACCCCAAGTCAACCATGCCCACACCCCATTTAGGCCCCCTCAGATCAGACTTATGCCCCTCCTGCCCACCCTACCCCCTCAAAGAGGGCCTCAACATGAAAGTCACATATACGCCCAGGCTGTGTGCAGGCAAACAGGCCCAACCCCCACTCTTACACTAGCCCAAGCCAATGGCATGTACCAGTGCTCAGTATGCTCTGCTCACACTTACTGCCTGAGGCCAAACCCCTCAACCAACAACATTTGACACTATATGGAACACAAAGCCTTCACTATCTCATCCTGGAATATCCAAGGCCTGAGGTCATGCCTTTGGACTAAAGAGCAGGAACCTGGACTTCTACAAAGAATTCAGTAATACAGACATTGTCATCCTGCAAGAAACCTGGTATAGAGGAGACGGACCCACTGGTTGCCCTCTAGGTTACAGAGAGCTGGTAGTCCCATCCACCAAACTACCAGGTGTGAAACAGGGAAGGGACACAGGGGGTGTGCTAATTTGGTATAGAGCAGACCTAACTCACTCCATTAAATTAATCAAAACAGGAACATTTTACATTTGGCCGGAAATTCAAAAGGAAATTATCTTAAACAGAGAAAAATGTCCTCCTGTGTGCTACCTATATCCCCCACTAGAATCCCCATACTTTAATGAAGACAGATTCTCCATCCTGGAGGGGGAAATCAATAATTTCCAGGCCCAGGGACATGTACTAGTCTGTGGTGACCTAAATGCCAGAACTGGACAAGAACCTGACACCCTCAGCACACAGGGGGACAAACACCTGCCTGCAGGTGACAGCATTCCCTCCCCCATATGCCCCCCTAGGCACAACTATGACAACATAACCAACAAAAACGGGTCACAACTCCTGCAGCTCTGTCGCACGCTGGGTATGTGCATAGTCAACGGTAGGCTTCGAGGGGACTCCTATGGTAGGTACAGCTATAGCTCATCTCTTGGCAGTAGTACTGTAGACTACTTTATCACTGACCTCAACCCAGAGTCTCTCAGAGCGTTCACAGTCAGCCCACTGACACCCCTATCAGACCACAGCAAAATCACAGTCTACTTGAACAGAGCAATACTCAAACTGAGGCATCAAAGCCAAAGGAACTGAGTAACATTAAGAAATGCTGTAGATGGAAGGAATGCAGTTTGGAAACCTACCAAAAAAACAATTAGGAAACAAGAAATTCAATCCCTTTTAGACAATTTCCTGGGTAAAACATTCCACTGTAATAGTAAAGGTGTAAACTTGGCAGTAGAACATCTTAACAGTATATTTGACCTCTCAGCTTCCCTATCAAATCTAAAAATCTCAAATAGAAGACAGAAGAAAATGAACAACAATGACAAATGGTTTGATGAAGATTGCAAAAATCTAGGAAAGAAATTGAGAAACCTGTCCAACCAAAAACATAGAGACCCGGAAAACCTGAGTCTAGGCCTTCACTATGGTAAATCACTAAAACAATACAGAAATACACTTCGGAAAAGGAAGGAACAGCACGTCAGAAATCAGCACAATGTAATTGAAGAATCCATAGACTCTAACCACTTCTGGGAAAATTGGAAAACACTAAACAAAAAACAATGTACTGGATGTAGAACAATGTAGAACACCAAATAATGCATGCAGAGCAGAATTAGGCCGATACAAGCTAATTATCAAAATCCAGAAAATAACTGGATTATTCTATTCTATTCTAAAACCACCTAAAAGGAAGCGATTCCCAAACCTTCCATAACAAAGCCATCACCTACAGAGATATGTAGGTGATGGATGACCATATTAGAGACGCGTAATTTCCCTCAGATTACACAGATCCACAAAGATTTCGAAAAAACAAACCCACATTTGATAAACTCCCATATCTACTGGGTGAAATTCCAGTGTGCCATCAGAGCAGCAAGATTTGTGACCTGTTGCCACAAGAAAAGGGCAACCAGTGAAGAACAAACACCATTGTAAATACAACCCATATTTATGTTTATTTATTTTCCCTTGTGTACTTTAACCATTTGTACATTGTTACAACACAGCATATATACATAATGTGACATTTGTAATATCTTTATTGTTTTGAAAGTTCTGTATGTGTAATGTTATCTACCTCACTTGCTTTGGCAATGTTAACACATGTTTCCCATGCCAATAAAGCCCCTTGAATTGAATTGAATTGAAATTGAGAGAGGGAGAGGGGGGCGGAGGTAGAAGGGGACAGAAAGAGACCGAGAGACACAGAGGGAGAGGGGGGGCAGAGGGGGGGGGGGGAGAGAGAGAGAGAGAGAGAGAGAGAGAGAAAGAAAGAGAGAGAGAGAAAGAAAGAGAAAGAGAGAAAGAGAGAGAGAGAGGAGAGAGAGAGAGAGAGAGAGATAGAGAGAGAGAGAGAGAGAGAGAGAGAGAAAGAAAGAGAGAGAGAGAAAGAAAGAGAGATGTAGAGAGACAGAGAGAGAGAGAGAGAGAGAGAGCTAGAGAGAGAGAGACAGAGAGAGAGAGAGAGAAAGAAAGAGAGATGTAGAGAGACAGAGAGAGAGAGAGAGAGAGCTAGAGAGAGAGACAGAGAGAGAGAGAGAGAGAGAGAGAAAGAAAGAGAAAGAGAGAAAGAGAGAGAGAGAGGAGAGAGAGAGAGAGAGAGAGAGAGAGAGATAGAGAGAGAGAGAGAATTGAATAAGCATCCTTGAAAGAATAGACAAGCGTGAAGCCTGAGTTGTTTAAAGACAAAGTAGATTGAGTTTAAGGATCAACAGTTAAATTGGATATATACTTTTGCTTCATAGTGACTTTGAAAAATCAGTGTCTCCCTTGATATCGGGCCTACACCAACGAGAACATTTCTCTTCTGTTCAGAGGCAGAGCAACAGTAACATACAGGACCAAGTATTGATAAAGTAGTGTAGCCTGATACAGGAAAGTTTCTGAGCATATCTGAAAAAACAAAACGTAATAACACACAAGACATAACACAATAAATACATTGTGATGATGACCACTTGACAGGGGAGAACACATACAAAAGAGAGTTTGCAATACGTGTGTACATAAATACATTATTTTGAGGATTTTTTTTTTTTTGCTTGTTGTTTTTATAAAATATTTTTAAAGAAATGTAAAACGACGGAACAAAGTTGCACAAAACACACTTTTAAACGACTCTGTTAGCGACACATGAAAAATGAATATGTCGAATGAATCAACACACACACAAAAAAGCACAACAGAAAAAGTATATTTCTCTTCCTATGTCACAACTGCACATCAAGTTTGGCTTTTTTCTTTCAATGGTTAAGACAATGTGATTCCTATAGTCGAGTTTCTGAATAATTTGTGGGCCATGAACTGGATCTCACTTGGCTGTAGGACCGTGGCTCGTTTCAGAACCTCTACCACAACACTGTCACCTGGTATTCCCGTTGAGAAAATATGTCTCTGTTACTTTACATGGGAGAGATAATTATGATTTATAAAGCAGACAAACTTCCCAGCCAGTGAGAGTTATATAAACATGAGCGTGGGCTGATGGTGGTGTATGGGCTATGGAAATTGACTTGGGTCCAGCGGAATGGCAATAAAGTATGAATAAATGGATTGTGGGGGAAGAGGGAGAGACTAGCTGAGAGAGCCGATGGCAGCCATTTTGTGTCTGGCCCGTGGCCCATGGTGCCATCTTACAAATGACTGCATTAACAGAGCCAATTAAAGTGGCAATCATTTAATGGCCACCTACGCAGCCGTGCGAGACTGGGACTTTCATCACGTCAATCGGCCGTAAGGCAGTAATATTCAGTTAGAGCAATCTGGCCAGTGGACCGACTCAGCTCTGCTCGACTCTCAATAAAACATGCCACCACTCAGCACTGACTGGGTATTAGGAACAAAAGCTCTAGGAGGAGAGGAGTTATTCTTTTGAAAATAAATACACTGAATCGCTTTAATTTAATGGCAGCTATCAATAGTAGTTCTTTGTAGATAATTGTACAAAAAAGTTTGTAATAAAAATAAAAAAAAGAGAGAATAAATGTTTGATTTTCCACCAATTTTTCTAAATGTATTTTGGTTTTCATAAACTAAAGAACACATGCTTTCCAGGACAGGTCTCTCTCCCTTCACCCGAAATGAAGGTGCAGACAGAGAGATGGGGGACATGAAGGTGAAGACAGAGTGATGGGGGACATGAAGGTGCAGACAGAGTGATGGGGGACATGAAGATGCAGACAGAGTGATGGGGGACATGAAGGTGCAGACAGAGTGATGGGGGACATGAAGGTGCAGACAGAGTGATGGGGGACATGAAGGTGCAGACAGAGTGATGGGGGACATGAAGATGCAGACAGAGTGATGGGGGACATGAAGGTGCAGACAGAGTGATGGGGGACATGAAGGTGCAGACAGAGTGATGGGGGACATGAAGGTGCAGACAGAATGATGGGGGACATGAAGATGCAGACAGAGTGATGGGGGACATGAAGGTGCAGACAGAGTGATGGGGGACATGAAGGTGCAGACAGAGTGATGGGGACAAGAAGGTGCAGACAGAGTGATGGGGGACATGAAGGTGCAGACAGAGTGATGGGGGACCTGAAGGTGCAGACAGAGTGATGGGGACAAGAAGGTGCAGACAGAGTGATGGGGGACATGAAGGTGCAGACAGAGTGATGGGGGACATGAAGGTGCAGACAGAGTGATGGGGGACATGAAGATGCAAATAGAGTGATGGGGGACATGAAGATGCAGAGAGAGTGATGGGGGACATGAAGGTGCAGACAGAGTGATGGGGGACATGAAGGTGCAGACAGAGTGATGGGGACAAGAAGGTGCAGACAGAGTGATGGGAGACATGAAGGTGCAGACAGACTGATGGGGGACATGAAGATGCAGACAGAATGATGGGGACATGAAGGTGCAGACAGAGTGATGGGGGACATGAAGGTGCAGACAGACTGATGGGGGACATGAAGGTGCAGACAGAGTGATGGGGGACATGAAGATGCAGACAGAGTGATGGGGACATGAAGGTGCAGACAGAGTGATGGGGGACATGAAGGTGCAGACAGAGTGATGGGGGACATGAAGGTGCAGACAGAGTGATGGGGACATGAAGGTGCAGACAGAGTGATGGGGGACATGAAGGTGCAGACAGAGTGATGGGGGACATGAAGGTGCAGACAGAGTAATGGGGACATGAAGGTGCAGACAGAGTGATGGGGACATGAAGATGCAGACAGAGTGATGGGGGACATGAAGATGCAGACAGAGTGATGGGGGACATGAAGGTGCAGACAGAGTGATGGGGACATGAAGGTGCAGACAGAGTGATGGGGGACATGAAGGTGCAGACAGAGTGATGGGGGACATGAAGATGCAGACAGAGTGATGGGGGACATGAAGGTGCAGACAGAGTGATGGGGGACATGAAGGTGCAGACAGAGTGATGGGGGACATGAAGGTGCAGACAGAGTGATGGGGACAAGAAGGTGCAGACAGAGTGATGGGGGACATGAAGGTGCAGACAGAGTGATGGGGGACATGAAGGTGCAGACAGAGTGATGGGGACAAGAAGGTGCAGACAGAGTGATGGGAGACATGAAGGTGCAGACAGACTGATGGGGGACATGAAGATGCAGACAGAGTGATGGGGACATGAAGGTGCAGACAGAGTGATGGGGGACATGAAGGTGCAGACAGACTGATGGGGGACATGAAGGTGCAGACAGAGTGATGGGGGACATGAAGATGCAGACAGAGTGATGGGGGACATGAAGGTGCAGACAGAGTGATGGGGGACATGAAGATGCAAATAGAGTGATGGGGGACATGAAGATGCAGAGAGAGTGATGGGGGACATGAAGGTGCAGACAGAGTGATGGGGGACATGAAGGTGCAGACAGAGTGATGGGGACAAGAAGGTGCAGACAGAGTGATGGGAGACATGAAGGTGCAGACAGAATGATGGGGGACATGAAGATGCAGACAGAGTGATGGGGGACATGAAGGTGCAGACAGAATGATGGGGGACATGAAGGTGCAGACAGACTGATGGGGGACATGAAGGTGCAGACAGAGTGATGGGGGACATGAAGATGCAGACAGAGTGATGGGGACATGAAGGTGCAGACAGAGTGATGGGGGACATGAAGGTGCAGACAGACTGATGGGGGACATGAAGGTGCAGACAGAGTGATGGGGACATGAAGGTGCAGACAGAGTGATGGGGGACATGAAGGTGCAGACAGAGTGATGGGGGACATGAAGGTGCAGACAGAGTAATGGGGACATGAAGGTGCAGACAGAGTGATGGGGGACATGAAGGTGCAGACAGAGTGATGGGGGACATGAAGGTGCAGATGGACTGATGGGGACATGAAGGTGCAGACAGAGTGATGGGGACATGAAGGTGCAGACAGAGTGATGGGGGACATGAAGGTGCAGACAGAGTGATGGGGTCATGAAGGTGCAGACAGACTGATGGGGACATGAAGGTGCAGACAGAGTGATGGGGGACATGAAGGTGCAGACAGACTGATGGGGACATGAAGGTGCAGACAGACTGATGGGGACATGAAGGTGCAGACAAAGTGATGGGGGACATGAAGGTGCAGACAGACTGATGGGGACATGAAGGTGCAGACAGACTGATGGGGACATGAAGGTGCAGACAGACTGATGGGAAGAAAGAAGAAAATAATTGTGTTTTATCGACCAATGTCCTTCCCTATCTATCCTCTGCAGTCATACTACCCAGAATGCTTTCGGCTCCAAGCGCTCTTTGAGTTTTAGGAGCATCGTAAAGGGGAACAGAGCTAGGGTCGTTTAAAATTGGGCTTGTCTACTTCAAAACATAAATATAACAACAAAAATGCAAAACAACATAAAAATAAAACAATTTCTCAGAGACCTGATTCTCCTCCTCTAGGTTATTTGGACACATTGTATACACACATACATATAATAGAGCAACAATACATTTCGCATGGTCATCTGACCAAAGACACATAGAATCACAAGATAAGCCAGTTGCGTCTACACTGGCACCTTTTCCCTACATAGTGCACTACTTTAGACCCACTGTTTGACCCACTGTTTGACCCACTGTTTGACCCACTGTTTAACCCACTGTTTGACCCACTGTTTGACCCACTGTTTGACCCACTGTTTAACCCACTGTTTGATCCACTGTTTGATCCACTGTTTAACCCACTGTTTGACCCACTGTTTAACCCACTGTTTGACCCACTGTTTGACCCACTGTTTAACCCACTGTTTGACCCACTGTTTGACCCACTGTTTGACCCACTGTTTGACCCACTGTTTGACCCACTGTTTAACCCACTGTTTGATCCACTGTTTGACCCACTGTTTAACCCACTGTTTGATCCACTGTTTGATCCACTGTTTAACCCACTGTTTGACCCACTGTTTGACCCACTGTTTAATCCACTGTTTAACCCACTGTTTAACCCACTGTTTGACCCACTGTTTGACCCACTGTTTGATCCACTGTTTGATCCACTGTTTAACCCACTGTTTGACCCACTGTTTGACCCACTGTTTGACCCACTGTTTGACCCACTGTTTGACCCACTGTTTGACCCATATAGATCGTGATACATGTTTGTGAAAGGAATAACATTTTGTTTCATTTTTCTAGATTTTCTCAATCTAATAATAATAGATAATATCACTATAATCCATTTGATATACTAATAAATACTATGCTGTGACACTTCTATAATAGCACACTAGTACTGTATGTAAATGATTCTAGGAAAAGACTAAAATCTTGTAGAAATACAAAAACAAGGAAAACAAGAGTAAATTTGGGAAGAATTCAGTAAAGTGCAAATAGGAAGATATATGAGGAATGAAATATATAGTAATATTAAGATTATTGATAATAAAAGTCAACATATGCAACACGAGAGAATTATTTACATAATAAAATCAGAACAGCAGCAGAGTTGATATCCTTCTCGCACAGAACAGCTGTTTTTACACTGTGAGGTCAAAGGTCTATTGAGAGTGATGTAGACGGATACGTTTGACTGTAAGAATATATGTAGATATATTTTGCGCGTGAGCCGAGCTGGTCAAAGACGTTTTGTCATGAAACACCAACAGGTTACAGTGTAGAGAATATCTCTTCCAGTATGAACAGCACCCTACACAACAAGTCGTAACATTTTAAGCACCCTCGTGCCCTCTCCTTTGCCCTTGTATGAAGAATACAGATGGTATAGCAACAACGGGATAGACCATATTTATTGTGGTACTGTGAATCCATAGAGCAGGCATTAGGATGGAAACAGTCAACCAATAGCTAGGCCATTAGGACGGGAACAGTCAAACAATAGCCAGGCCATTGAGCAGGCATTAGGACGGGAACAGTCAACCAATAGCCAGGCCATTGAGCAGGCATTAGGACGGGAACAGTCAAACAATAGCCAGGCCATTGAGCAGGCATTAGGACGGGAACAGTCAACCAATAGCTAGGCCATTGAGCAGGCATTAGGATGGGAACAGTCAACCAATAGCTAGGCCATTGAGCAGGCATTAGGATGGGAACAGTCAAACAATAGCTAGGACATTGAGCAGGCATTAGGATGGGAACAGTCAAACAATAGCTAGGCCATTGAGCAGGCATTAGGATGGCAACTGTCAATGTCATATATTTCCATTTGTTTCCGTATCTTCTAAATATATGGCTCTGGTTACAAACATTGAGGATCGAGGATAAAATGTGTGAAAGACACAGAAGCCAGTCAGACACATGTTTATGAGTGAAGGAGTAGAATGACACATGAGGAAACACTACTAGCTCAACCTAGTTAAAGGGAAAGAGGGATACCCCTTTCAACTGAAATGTGTCACTCTGAATCAACTCTGAATCAACTCTGAATCAACTCTGAATCAACTCTGGAATGTGTCACTCTGAATCAACTCTGAATCAACTCTGGAATGTGTCACTCTGAAATGTGTCACTCTGAATCAACTCTGAAATGTGTCACTCTGAATCAACTCTGGAATGTGTCACTCTGAATCAACTCTGAAATGTGTCACTCTGAATCAACTCTGAAATGTGTCACTCTGAATCAACTCTGGAATGTGTCACTCTGAAATGTGTCACTCTGAATCAACTCTGAAATGTGTCACTCTGAAATGTGTCACTCTGAATCAACTCTGAAACGTGTCACTCTGAATCAACTCTGAAATGTGTCACTCTGAATCAACTCTGGAATGTGTCACTCTGAAATGTGTCACTCTGAATCAACTCTGAAATGTGTCACTCTGAAATGTGTCACTCTGAATCAACTCTGAAATGTGTCACTCTGAATCAACTCTGGAATGTGTCACTCTGAAATGTGTCACTCTGAATCAACTCTGAAATGTGTCACTCTGAATCAACTCTGGAATGTGTCACTCTGAATCAACTCTGGAATGTGTCACTCTGAAATGTGTCACTCTGAATCAACTCTGGAATGTGTCACTCTGAAATGTGTCACTCTGATTCAACTCTGAAATGTGTCACTGAATCAACTCTGGAATGTGTCACTCTGAAATGTGTCACTCTGAATAAACTCTGGAATGTGTCACTCTGAAATGTGTCACTCTGAATCAACTCTGAAATGTGTCACTCTGAATCAACTCTGGAATGTGTCACTCTGAAATGTGTCACTCTGAATCAACTCTGAAATGTGTCACTCTGAATCAACTCTGGAATGTGTCACTCTGAAATGTGTCACTCTGAATCAACTCTGAAATGTGTCACTCTGAATCAACTCTGGAATGTGTCACTCTGAACTGTGTCACTCTGAATCAACTCTGGAATGTGTCACTCTGAAGAGAGGTGCGGGTGGGGGGGGCTGCCATAATCAACATCCACGTCTACAGAGCCCGGGGAACAGTGGGTTAACTTCCTTGTTCAGGGGCAGAACGACACATTTTTACCATGTCAGCTCGGGGATACGATCCCAGCAACCTTTCGGTTACTGGCCCAAATCTCTAACCACTAGGCGTGAGGAAGTGGTGTACGAGCCATGAATGAGGTTCTTAAGTTTGACATTTAGCAGAACCCCCAAGGACATGAAGAGAGAGAGTTATGAGATAACCCCTAACAGTAGAGGAAGTGAAGGTGAGGAAGGAGAGAGTTTATCCAATCCATATTTCCCAATGGCCTCCTCCTAGGAGAATCTGCAGTAATGGACACAACAGCCATGGCATTGGACAAAAGAGGTGTGTGTGTGTGTGTATCTACGTGCGTGTGGGTGTGTGTGTAGTCAGTCTGGTGGATCTTCCAATGAGATCAGTGCTTATTGACTGAGCTCTGTTGTCTCTAATCTGTTACTATCCTCTACACAGTCTTCTTCCCTCGACGCCCACCACAACTGACTTCCCTCATTACCATCCAATCACACAGCGCAAGTGTGTGTGTGTGGATGACAATGTGTCTGTTTGTCTGTATAAGTGTGCACGTGTGTGTGTGTGGATGACAATGTGTCTGTTTGTCTGTATAAGTGTGCAGGTGTGTGTGTGTGTCCTAGACGAGGGGAATAACCAGCATTGTAAGGTTGTTGGACTAAGAGATCCTATTTCACAACGAGGTTATTGGTTCACCTCCCTCTCCATTCTCACAATGACCTGCTCCCTCTCCCTCTCTCTCTCTCCCTCCCACCCTCTTTCTCACCAGTGACTGGACTTCTTTAAACACTGCAGGGCCTGCCAGCAAGGTGAAAAATGTGCCGTTCTGCCTTTGAGCAAGGCAGATAACCCCCAACTTCTCTCTCTGGGTACCGTGGATGTCAATAAAGGCAGCCCCCCCCCCTGATTCAGAGGGGCTAAATTACTCCTGCACCTCTCTGATTCAGAGGGGCTAAATGACCCCTGCACCTCTCTGATTCAGAGGGGCTAAATGACCCCTGCACCTCTCTGATTCAGAGGGGTTGGGTTAAATGACCCATGCACCTCTTTGATTCAGAGGGGTTGGGTTAAATGACTCCTGCACCTCTCTGATTCAGAGGGGTTGGGTTAAATGACCCATGCACCTCTCTGATTCAGAGGGGTTGGGTTAAATGACCCCTGCACCTCTCTGATTCAGAGGGGTTGGGTTAAATGACCCCTGCACCTCTCTGATCCAGAAGGGTTAAATTACTCCTGCACCTCTCTGATTCAGAGGGGTTAAATGACTCCTGCACCTCTGATTCAGAGGGGTTGGGTTAAATGACCCCTGCACCTCTCTGATTCAGAGGGGTTGGGTTAAATGACCCCTGCACCTCTCTGATCCAGAAGGGTTAAATGACTCCTGCACCTCTCTGATTCAGAGGGGTTGGGTTAAATGACCCCTGCACCTCTCTGATTCAGAGGGGTTGGGTTAAATGACCCCTGCACCTCTCTGATCCAGAAGGGTTAAATGACTCCTGCACCTCTCTGATTCAGAGGGGTTAAATGACTCCTGCACCTCTGATTCAGAGATGACTCCTGCACATCTCTGATTCAGAGGGGTTGGGTTAAATGCAGAAGACTCATCTTGGATGAATGCTTTCAGTTGTACAACTGACCGGGTACAACTGACCAGGTATCCCCTTCTCCTTGTGCAGTAAAACACACTAGCCTTTCTCTTCTCTTAAATCCTACCTCATCCCCATACTGTTTTTATTTATTTACTTTTCTGCTCTTTTGCACACCAATATACATGACCATCTGATCATTTATCACTCCAGTGTTAATCTGCAAAATTGTAATTATTCGCCTACCTCCTCATGCCTTTTGCCCACAATGTATATAGACTCTTTTTTTTTCTACTGTGTTACTGACTTGTTTATTGTTTACTCCATGTGTAACTCTGTGTTGTCTGTTCACACTGCTATGCTTTATCTTGGCCAGGTCGTAGTTGCAAATGAGAACTTGTTCTCAACTAGCCTACCTGGTTAAATAAAGGTGTTCTCAACTGGCCCACCTGGTTAAATAAAGGTGTTCTCAACTAGCCTACCTGGTTAAATAAAGGTGAAATAAAAAAAATATATAAAAAAATATGTACCATTTGAAAAACAGCAAATGCCTTCAACATCCTCTTTGTTGAATAGTGTTACTTGTTCAAAGATATTGTTCAGTTTGGCACGGCAAAAAAATATAATGGATATGAATTGAAGATACTGTATGTAATGACTCTCTTTCTAAAAAGAAAAACTGACCAATGAAATATCTAATAATAATAATAATAATCTGTTTGTTATGTTGTAGTATTATTGCTTATTTTGTAGAAAGCCGTTCTGTGGAGATGGGATACCTTCTGCTTTTGGCTCAGTGCCACAATCAATGCTCTCGCTCTGACACACTACTGCTACAGCAATGGCAGCCACAGCTCTCTTTCTCCCCCCTCTCTTCTTACTACACATCATTCTAGGATACATCACTTCCTGTCAGCCATTTTGTCACAGATCAACCTCTTGTAGCTGAGTGCTTTTATGTTTATGTCATTAGCCTAGCGTCCCAAATGGCACCCTATTTCCTAAATAGTGCACTACTTTTGCCCAGATCCTTACTGGCCCAGGTTAAATGTAGTGCACTGCATAGAGAATAGGGGTGCCAAATTGAATGCCTGTATCATTTACTTACTTAATAAAACCCAGTTTGAAATGTGTTGCTTCAACGGGAATTGCTGAACATTAGCGCTCTTAATGTACATTGGGAAAATGACAAATGGCAACGTTAATAGTAGTGACCCGTCCCACAGGAACCCAGTTTGATGACATAAACTCAGAGGAATATAGAGTAGCAGCATTTTTGTTTTTTTTCCCGTTGGTAAAATCCCTCGGTATGATTCCCATTATACAGGCTTTATACAGACAATATCAGCCTATTGTCAACCATTTATAATACTATTGTTAATGAGATTATAATTTCTAATCATTAAATGTGTTAAATTAATGACAATATTTTGGCTTTATTGGAAAGAGAAAGACCTATTCCCTCATATCCAACTTTTCTTTCTTTCTTTCTTTCTTTCTTTCTCTCTTTCTTTCTCTCTCTTTTTATTTATTTGTCTCGCTCCAGCACCACTTTCTTTCTCACGTTCTAGAAACCATCAATCTCAACCCAGAGCAACACATTCAAATCAATACAGGAAATAAACAAGAGCATCGTCATTTTCGAAAATCAGTACAGCACATCGATGACAGACAATGCACATAGTCAGATAAAACTCTTAAAAGTAGACATCAACTTGAGAGTCCTGACAAGGTGGTCATGTGTTTAGTTGACCTGGAGTTGTTTTGCTCTAGTTTTAGTTTTCCATTGAAGAGGACGGAGGTGTTTAGTTTGATGTTTTTTTTTTCTGGGGGGTGGAAGGAGGGAGGAGGGGGGGGGCGTTTGTCCCTCTCTCTCGCTCTAGTACGGAGTGAAGCGACTGCAGCCTCCTCTGTATAGGCTAGCCTGCAACATCAAAGATGAAAAAAAAGCTCCAATCAGTATTCAGTATAGGAAGCTTGGGTTATATGCTGCGTTCGAGTGCTCGTCGGAATTAGGAAACTCTGACATTTCTGACTTGCTAACTGGCCGAACGTGGCATGTGTATAACTACAACCTGTTAGTAGGTCGGAAGTGTACGATTTTCCTAGTTCTGACTGGCATGTGAACGCAGCAATATCATATTATATTGGCTTCTTCTTTTTCTCCCTCAAAACTTTCTTCCCTTTTTTCATTTTTTTTTTTTTTGTTGCAATGGTTGGAGTGTTGGTGGAGATTTAGAGGAGATGGGTACCAAAGACTTGGAAGTGACTGTGTTTGTGTGCATGCGTACACTATGCATGTTTTGTTATGTTTGTGAGAAAGGAATGGAAGGACTTGAGAAGTGATTAGTGGTGTGGTTCAAACTAAGCAGTGACTAAATTCTCAAAAGTTTTGCTCCAGTCCTCAATTGAAACTACAAACTCTAAATAGGTCATTGAATCAGATATACAGTAGTTAATTCTCTTTCATGTCCAGATCACGATTTAAACCGAGCCTGCACCACTCTCTCTTTCCCTGATCTCTCTGCCCCTCCACCCCTATCTCTGCCCCTCCACCTCTCTTTCTGTCCCCCTCCACCCCTCTCTCTGCCCCTCCACCCCTCTGTCTGCCCCTCCACCCCTCTCTCTGTACCCTCCACCCCTCTCTCTGCCCCTCCACCCCTCTTTCTGTACCCCTCCAACCCTCTGTCTGCCCCTCCACCCCTCTCTCTGCCCCTCCACCCCTCTTTCTGTACCCCTCCACCCCTCTCTCTGCCCCTCCACCCCTCTTTCTGTACCCCTCCACCCCTCTCTCTGCCCCTCCACCCCCCCTCCACCCCTCTCTCTGTACCCTCCACCCCTCTCTCTGCCCCTCCACCCCTCTTTCTGTACCCCTCCACCCCTCTCTCTGCCCCTCCACCCCTCTTTCTGTACCCCTCCACCCCTCTTTCTGCCCCTCCACCCCTCTTTCTGTACCCCTCCACCCCTCTCTCTGCCCCTCCACCCCTCTTTCTGTCCTCCTCCACCCCTCTCTCTGCCCCTCCACCCCTCTCTCTGTACCCTCCACCCCTCTCTCTGCCCCTCCACCCCTCTTTCTGTCCCCCTCCACCGCTCTTTCTGTCCCCCTCCACCCCTCTCTCTGCCCCTCCACCCCTCTTTCTGTACTCCTCCACCCCTCTCTCTGCCCATCCACCCCTCTTTCTGTACCCCTCCACCCCTCTGTCTGCCCCCCACCCTCTTTCTGTACCCCTCCACCCCTCTGTCTGCCCTCCCCACCCATCTCTCTGTCCCCACCTACCCCTCTCTCTGCCCCCCTACCACTCTCTCTGCCCCATACCCCTATGTCTGTCCCCCCCACCCCTCACTCTGCCCCAAGCATGTTATCCAAGTATCCTAATACAGACCTAGTACATCAAACATCATTATATATAATTAAATATTTCTCTCTCCCTCTCTCTCGCTTTCTCAGTAAGTGGTTGTGCTTGTTCAGTGGGTCTACAAGATGGCATTTTGCCATCTTGTGTATTTAGTTACTTCTTGTTCTTCCTTAGGGCTCGATTTAATCCGTATCACGGAAGTTCAGGGCAATGTTTCCACGTTTGCGGAGGCTGCATTTCTGGTAAACGCTGAATCAAGCTCATATAGCGTTTGGTCCAGATTGATACTTTACCCCATCCTCTTCTATTCCTATTCAGCCCCTCAATCTTTCTCCAAAGACACTGTCATTTTTACTGTAGTGGTGAGTGGATCAATGTTTGTTTTGTTTTGAGGTCACTGTGTTTAGGAGTGGTGGTGGTAGAAATGTGCAGTGTACGTGTAATTGAATGCATAATGTAATATAATGTGTAATGTAATATAATGTGTAATGTGTAATGTAATATAATGTGTAATGTGTAATGTAATATAATGTGTAATGTGTAATGTGTAATGTAATATAATGTGTAATGTGTAATGTGTAATGTAATATAATGTGTAATGTGTAACGTGTAATGTCATGTGGAATGTGGAATGTAATGTGGAATGTGTAACGTGATGTGGAATGTAATGTCATGTGTAATGTGTAATGTAATGTGTAATGTAATGTGTAACGTGATGTGTAATGTAATGTAATGTGGAATGTGATGTGGAATGTGAAATGTGATGTGGAATGTGTAACGTGATGTGGAATGTGTAACGTGATGTGGAATGTAATGTAATGTGTAATGTGTAATGTAATGTAATGTGTAATGTAATGTGTAATGTAATGTGTAATGTAATGTGTAACGTGATGTGGAATGTAATGTAATGTGTAATGTAATGTGTAACGTGATGTGGAATGTAATGTAATGTGTAACATGATGTGTAATGTGTAATGTGTTATGTGATGTGTCATGTAATGTAATGTGTAATGTGGAATGTAATGTGATGTGTAATGTAATGTGTAATGTAATGTGATGTGTAACGTGATGTGGAATGTAATGTAATGTGTAACATGATGTGTAATGTGTAATGTGTTATGTGATGTGTCATGTAATGTAATGTGTAATGTAATGTGTAACATGATGTGTAATGTGGAATGTAATGTGATGTGTAATGCAATGTGTAATGTAATGTATAATGTAATGTAATGTATAATGTAATGTAATGTGTAATGCAATGTAATGTAATGTGTAATGTAATGTAATGTGTAATGCAATGTAATGTGTAATGTCATGTGTAATGTAATGTATAATGTAATGTAATGTATAATGTAATGTAATGTGTAATGCAATGTAATGTAATGTATAATGTAATGTAATGTGTAATGCAATGTAATGTAATGTGTAATGTAATGTAATGTATAATGTAATGTAATGTATAATGTAATGTAATGTGTAATGCAATGCAATGTAATGTGTAATGTAATGTAATGTGTAATGCAATGTAATGTGTAATGTAATGTAATGTGTAATGTAATGTGTACCTGCAGCTCAGGAAAAGGGAGGTGAATTTGGAAGGAGAAAAAAGAAGTGAATGAATAAGAGAATAGAGAAACACAGTTTTAATTAAGTAAATGAAGAACAACAAATGGTTTTATAATTAATGAAGGCTTTTAGCTAGCAGCTGCACGATGGGGGGAGGTCGCTCGGTCGGGAGAAGGAAGGGGGGTGCGATTTCCGGCATCACGCGCGTGTCTGCACACAACACCCTGCACATCTGTCTAAGGCAAGAACTCTACACAGATCAGCTTCTCAGACAGAGCTAAGGGGAGCTGCGTGCCACGGGGACCATTTGTCTGTCTCTATTTTTCATCTTTGTGTTTTTTGTTTTTATGTTTTTCTTTCTTTCTTTAATCTCTCACGGCACGCCACTGCGCGAGCTTGATGGTCGTTAATCTTTGGAGGAAGTCCCTACTCACACCCGCAAAAGAAAACACATAGTTCTTTATTTTTGTCTTTTTTGGGGGGGGGGGGGGGGGGGGGGCTCTCGTTATTTATTTATTTTTCATCTTTGATGTTAGCTGCAAAAGCTAGCTAAAAACAAACATTAACCAATTAACTATTTCCTCCTGTGGAAATTGAGGAGAATCCTCTCATAATAGAGGATGTGGCGGTCTCATTGGGATTTTTTTAAGAGCTTCAGGCCAATGACATTGAAAAGGGACTTAAAGAGAATAAAGCAACGACATCTCTGGTTCATTTACTGAAGTGGCGACAGCTGTTGAATCTCACATAGAAAACATGCCATAGAAAATCACACAGTGACAGAGTCAGCTGCTTCCAGGAAATCAAAACATTTAAACTCTCCCATGTGTCCATTCTACTTTCATTTACAGTATATGCATCCGTACATAATAAGTACATATTACATGATATAAATACGATGCATGATAAATGCAAAACTCTCTGTGGTGCTTGGACTACTACTCTGTATCCCAAATGGCCCCCTTTTCTCTATATAGTGGACCACTTTGACCAAGTCCCTTTAGGGAGTAGGGAGT
>NC_143041.1:41439946-41442446 GCF_057628025.1 Oncorhynchus mykiss
CCCTGTATCTCTCTCTTCTCCTCTCTGGCTCCTGAGTGGCGCAGTGGTCTAAGGCAGTGCATCTCAATGCAAGA
This sequence comes from Oncorhynchus mykiss, assembly GCF_057628025.1. NCBI lineage: Eukaryota > Metazoa > Chordata > Actinopteri > Salmoniformes > Salmonidae > Oncorhynchus > Oncorhynchus mykiss. The sequence goes on from NC_143041.1 coordinate 41,440,021, forward strand.
TGCTTCACTATAATTTCTGGTTCAAATCCAGGCTTAATCCCATCTGTCCGTGATTGGGAAGCACACAGTTGGCCTAGCGCCGGGTTTGGCCGGGGTAAATATACATTTGTTCTTCAACTGACTTGCCTAGTTAAATAAAGGTTACATTTATTTTTTATTTTTTATCCTTCATTCCTCCTGTATCTCTCTCTGCCCTTCAACTCTCTGGCTCTTGTCTTCATTCCTCCTGTATCTCTCTCTGCCCTTCAACTCTCTGGCTCTTCCCTTCATTCCTCCTGTATCTCTCTCTGCCCTCGTCTACTCTCTGGCCCTTTTCTTCATTCCTCCTGTATCTCTCTCTGGACTTCAATCAATCAATCAAATTTATTTTATATAGCCCTTCGTACATCAGCTGATATCTCAAAGTGCTGTACAGAAACCCAGCCTAAAACCCCAAACAGCAAGCAATGCAGGTGAAGAAGCACGGTGGCTAGGAAAAACTCCCTAGAAAGGCCAAAACCTAGGAAGAAACCTAGAGAGGAACCAGGCTATGTGGGGTGGCCAGTCCTCTTCTGGCTGTGCCGGGTGGAGATTATAACAAAACATGGTCAAGATGTTCAAATGTTCATAAATGACCAGCATGGTCGAATAATAATAAGGCAGAATAGTTGAAACTGGAGCAGCAGCACAGTCAGGTGGACTGGGGACAGCAAGGAGTCATCATGTCAGGTATTCCTGGGGCATGGTCCTAGGGCTCAGGTCAGTTGAAACTGGAGTTCAACTCTCTGTCTCTTCCCTTCATTCCTCCTGTATCGCTCTCTGCCCTTCTACTCTCTGGTTCTTCCCTTCATTCCTCCTGTATCTCTCTCTGCCCTTCTACTCTCTGGCGCTTCCCTTCATTCCTCCTGCATCTCTCTCTGCCCTCGTCTACTCTCTGGCTCTTCCCTTCATTCCTCCTGTATCTCTCTCTGCCCTTCAACTCTCTGGCTCTTCCCTTCATTCCTCCTGTATCGCTCTCTGCCCTTCTGCTCTCTGGTTCTTCCCTTCATTCCTCCTGTATCTCTCTCTGCCCTCGTCTACTCTCTGCCTCTTCCCTTCATTCCCCCTGTATCTCTCTGTCTCTGTCTCTGAAGGCTTATTCCCTCTCTATTCACTAGCACTAGCTCAGAACTAATCCCACCCTCCCTCCTTTCATCCCTCTCTCTCTCTGAGACGGGACCAGGCGGGCCGCGTCGACCGCTTTATATATTCCTCTCCTCCACATCCCTCTCTCTGCTCCCTCGTTTGTTTGCCATCTTCCAAAAGAAAGGGATGCGAGTGGAGGTCTGGAGGGCATAGATAAGGCCCTGTATGGGTTAGGGCTAGGGTTGGGCTATCAGAGAGTAGAGGAGAAAAAAGAGATGGAAGAGGAATTAAAGGGTGGAGGAACAGAGGAATAGAGGAGAGGTGGAGGGAGGGAATGATGGCAGGGTGGGAGCATGACATCATTGGAAAAAAGTGAAGAGAGGAGATGACTGAAAGGAGGGATGCATGAGAGGATGAAAGATAGGTGGTCAATGTGCAGGGGAGGAGATGTGAATAGATGGATTGATGGAGGAGTGGAAATGGATGAAAATGAATCTATATCCTGTTACTAGTAAATAGATAATGCCACCACTATGCCAGCTGTCATGTTCTACCTGTTGACATGCACCATTCAAAAAACAATACATCTAATTGTCTGAGGAGTGAGCAAGACTGAAGCAGATAGGACATGGTTGTGTGTCTGTGTGAAATAGTTCCCCTGGGAAACAGAGGCAGCAATTCTCTCAGTTCCACACTGATCCACTCCCTCTAAGCCCTATTAGACAAGAATAAAAAACACTCCATCCCTCAGTGAATTAACTGACTCGCTTTAAATCACAAGAGCTTAAAAAGACAGAGGGAGAAGGGAGTGAGACTGAGGGAGTAGGGAGTGAGACTGAGGGAGTAGGGAGTGAGACTGAGGTAGTAGGGAGTGAGACTGAGGGAGAAGGGAGTGAGGCTGAGGGAGAAGGGAGTAAGACTGAGGGAGAAGGGAGTGAGACTGAGGGAGAAGGGAGGGAGACTGAGGGAGAAGGGAGTGAGACTGAGGGAGACTGAGCGAGTAGGGAGAGAGACTGAGGGAGAAGGGAGTGATACTGAGGAAGAAGGGAGTGAGACTGAGGGAGAAGGGAGTGAGACTGAGGGAGAAGGGAGTGAGACTGAGGGAGAAGGGAGTGAGACTGAGGGAGAAGGGAGTGAGACTGAAGGAGAAGGGAGTGAGACTGAGGGAGTAGGGAGTGAGACTGAGGGTGTAGGGAGTGAGACTGAGGGAGATTGAGTAGGGAGTGAGACTGAGGGAGAAGGGAGTGAGACTGTGGGAGAAGGGAGTGAGACTGAAAGAGAAGGGAGTGAGACTGAGGGAGTAGGGAGTGAGACTGAGGGAG
>NC_143041.1:41447446-41484946 GCF_057628025.1 Oncorhynchus mykiss
TGTGTGTGTCTGTGTGTTTGTGTATGTGTGTGTGTGTATGTGTATGGCTGTAGGGAGGTGGAGGTAAGACACAAAGTCTTGGCACAGACAGAGAGAAGATGGAAACTCGACAGAGAGAGGGAACCAGACAGAACGAGGGAACTAGACAGATAGGGAACTAGACAGAGAGGGAACTAGACAGAGAAAAGAGGGAACTAGACAGAGAAAAGAGGGAACTAGACAGAGAGAGGGAACTAGACAGAGAGAGAGAGGGAACTAGACAGAGAGAGAGAGAGGGAACTAGACAGAGAGGGAACTAGACAGAGAGGGAACTAGACAGAGAGGGAACTAGACAGAGAGAGAACTAGACAGAGAGGGAACTAGACAGAGAGGGAACTAGACAGAGAGGGAACTAGACAGAGAAATAGAGGGAACTAGACAGAGAGAGGGAACTAGACAGAGAGAGAGAGGGAACTAGACAGAGAGGGAACTAGAAAGAGAGAGAACTAGACAGAGAGGGAACTAGACAGAGAGGGAACTAGACAGAGAGGGAACTAGACAGAGAGGGAACTAGACCAGGGGTGTCAAAGTCAAATGGACGGAGGGCCAAATAAAAAAATCAGCTACAAGACGAGGGCCGGACTGTTCGAATGTTAATTGAAAATTTTTTAAATGACGCATATAGTCTAGTGAACCTAATTGAACCTACTGAAAACCTAACAAATATATTACAATATGATCAGATAAATAAAGCAATATTTTCTTATGGCTCTGTCAGTAATCTTTAATTTTCAACAGACACAAAAGACAAATTTCCTTTATATAAATATCCCCATAACATGAACATTAAATGAAAGAAACCGGTATTCAAGGCACCATCAGTAGACTATATTTTCTATTTTAGCAAAAGTGGGCTAAATTTACTTCAAAGAAAAAACAATAATAGCAATTTTCTATCATCCACTCAACTGAAATATTTTTAAAATATAATTGGATTGAAATACAAAAAAATAAAGTGCAAAAATCTATTAATCAAAAACAACACTTTGTTTAAGGAGAAGTAACATGCAGTGAAAACAAATATTAAATTTTAACTTTTAAACTTGAACTGAGTAAAAACTCTAAATATGTGATTGCACAGTAATGTTCACTTGTTTGAGGTTGAGGGTGATACTTGGTGGTGTCCCATCTTTTCCACAAGTTCATCAATGTTCGGGGTAAGGCTCTGAGCTGAAGAAATCCTCAGAATTGAGTGGAGGTGTTCAGCAGTAAGTCGACTTCTGTGTGATGTTTTGTTCAGGTTCATCAAAGAAAACAGTTGTTCACACAGGTATGTGCTGCCAAACATAGACAACGTTTGAGCAGCCTGGATGCGCAGCTGGGGCATTGTGCCGGGGAGGAAACGGGCGAACTCCGCAGCACCCACTGCCGCATATTTTGCCCTCAGTGCATCATTGCATTGGAGGTCAATCAACTCCATTTGGAGGTTTGGTGGTGAGCTTTCCACGTCAACAGCAAATGGGTTACCGAGCAGTTCCAACCTGCTTTTTTGTGCTTCAAAGTCAGCAAATCGGCGTCGAAAGTCAGCGGCAAGCATACCTATTTTATCAGCCAACTGTGTGCTCGGGAACGCACTGGTAGAGAGCTTCTCTTTCATGGTCTGGCAGCTGGGAAAGTGGCTCAAATTTTCTTTCCGCATCTGCGTCTCCCACAGAGTCAGTTTGGTTTTAAATGCCTTCACTGTACTGTACATATCAGAGATGACACGATCCCGACCCTGCAGCTGCAAGTTTATTGCATTCAGATGACTCGTAATGTCACACAGAAAAGCCATTTCACACAGAAACATTTCGTCTCGGAGTTGTGTTGTGTCTTTCCCTTTGCTGTCCAAGAACAGACAAATCTCCTCACGAAGCTCGAAACATCTTTGAAGCACCTTTCCCTGGCTTAGCCATCGCACCTCTGTGTGATAAGGCAAATCACCATGCTCCGTTTCTAACTCCGTCAGAAATGCCTTGAACTGGCGGTGATTCAAACCTTTGGCTCTGATAAAGTTAACTGTGCGCGTGATGATGCTCATTACATGCTCCATTTTCAAGGCTTTACCACACAACGCTTCCTGGTGTATGATACAATGATAAGCTGTCAGCTCACCTGTCGCATTTTCCTCTTGCATCTTTTCCCGTATCTTCGCCACCAGTCCGCTCCTGTGTCCACACATCGCAGGTGCTCCGTCGGTTGTCAAACCCACGAGTTTTTCCCAAGGCAGCTCCATCTCATTTACACATCTTGACACCTCTTCATACAAATCATGCCCCGTAGTTGTGCCATGCATAGGACGTAAAGCCAAAAACTCCTCTGTCACGCTTAGGTTGGAGTCCACTCCGCGGATGAAAATTGACAACTGGGCAATGTCAGAAATGTCGGTGCTCTCATCCACAGCCAAGGAATATGCAATAAAATCTTTTCCCTTTTTCACAAGCTGCTCTTTTAGATTGATGGACAACTGGTCTACTCTCTCGGCAATGGTGTTTCTGCTCAGACTCACATTTAAAAAGAGTTGCCTTTTTTCTGGGCAAACTTCGTCACAAACTTTAATCATGCAGTTTTAGCGATCTCTTCTGCCAAAATAAAACTGGCCTTGACAGCAGCCTGGCCTTGTGATTTGGCTTTTTTGAACAGAGCCTGTCGAGATTTGAGGCCTCGTTTTAATTCCTCTGCCTTTTGTAGCCTTTGTTCCATGTCCATATTCTTGTTTTTGTCCGCGTGTTTCGTTTCATAATGTCGTCTCAGATTATACTCTTTCAGTACCGCCACACTTTCTCCACACAGAAGACACACAGGTTTTCCAGCTACCTTCGTGAACATATACTCCGACTCCCACCTTGTTTGAAACCCCCGGTTCTCAGTATCCACCTTCCGTTTTGCCATTTTTGATGGGTATCTGAAAGTTAATTTTACTGTGATGCTGACGACTGCTGTGCCAATAAATATTGAAATGAAGCAGCCTACTGCTCGGTGCGTCACCTTTGCATTGTGGGAAATGTAGTATTGGTGCGTGTAAAAGATCTGCGGGCTGCCGGCTTGCTGCGGGCCGGTTCTAATAATAAATCAAGATCATCCCAGGGGCCGTAAAAAACCTTCTTGCGGGCCGGATGTGGCCCGCGGGCCTTGACTCTGACATATGTGAACTAGACAGAGAGGGAACTAGACAGAGAGAGGGGGAACCAGACAGAGAGTGAACTAGACAGAGAGGGAACTAGACAGAGAGATAGAGGGAACTAGACAGAGAGGGAACTAGACAGAGAGAGGGGGAACCAGACAGATAGGGAACTAGACAGAGAGATAGAGGGAACTAGACAGAGAGAGGGGGAACCAGACAGAGAGGGAACTAGACAGAGAGGGAACTAGACAGAGAGATAGAGGGAACTAGACAGAGAGATAGAGGGGACTAGACAGAGATGGAACTAGACAGAGACAGAGAGGGAACTAGACAGAGAGGGAACTAGACAGAGACAGAGAGGGAACTAGACAGAGAGGGAACTAGATGTAGAGTGAGGGAACTAGACAGAGATGGAACTAGACAGAGAGAGAACTAGGCAGAGAGATAGAGGGAACTAGACAGAGAGATAGAGGGAACTAGACAGAGAGATAGAGGGAACTAGACAGAGAGAGAACTTACAGTGCCTTGCGAAAGTATTCGGCCCCCTTGAACTTTGCGACCTTTTGCCACATTTCAGGCTTCAAACATAAAGATATAAAACTGTATTTTTTTGTGAAGAATCAACAACAAGTGGGACACAATCATGAAGTGGAACGACATTTATTGGATATTTCAAACTTTTTTAACAAATCAAAAACTGAAAAATTGGGCGTGCAAAATTATTCAGCCCCCTTAAGTTAATACTTTGTAGCGCCACCTTTTGCTGCGATTACAGCTGTAAGTCGCTTGGGGTATGTCTCTATCAGTTTTGCACATCGAGAGACTGACATTTTTTCCCATTCCTCCTTACAAAACAGCTCGAGCTCAGTGAGGTTGGATGGAGAGCATTTGTGAACAGCAGTTTTCAGTTCTTTCCACAGATTCTCGATTGGATTCAGGTCTGGACTTTGACTTGGCCATTCTAACACCTGGAAATGTTTATTTTTGAACCATTCCATTGTAGATTTTGCTTTATGTTTTGGATCATTGTCTTGTTGGAAGACAAATCTCCGTCCCAGTCTCAGGTCTTTTGCAGACTCCATCAGGTTTTCTTCCAGAATGGTCCTGTATTTGGCTCCATCCATCTTCCCATCAATTTTAACCATCTTCCCTGTCCCTGCTGAAGAAAAGCAGGCCCAAACCATGATGCTGCCACCACCATGTTTGACAGTGGGGATGGTGTGTTCAGCTGTGTTGCTTTTACGCCAAACATAACGTTTTGCATTGTTGCCAAAAAGTTCAATTTTGGTTTCATCTGACCAGAGCACCTTCTTCCACATGTTTGGTGTGTCTCCCAGGTGACTTGTGGCAAACTTTAAACAACACTTTTTATGGATATCTTTAAGAAATGGCTTTCTTCTTGCCACTCTTCCATAAAGGCCAGATTTGTGCAATATACGACTGATTGTTGTCCTATGGACAGAGTCTCCCACCTCAGCTGTAGATCTCTGCAGTTCATCCAGAGTGATCATGGGCCTCTTGGCTGCATCTCTGATCAGTCTTCTCCTTGTATGAGCTGAAAGTTTAGAGGGACGGCCAGGTCTTGGTAGATTTGCAGTGGTCTGATACTCCTTCCATTTCAATATTATCGCTTGCACAGTGCTCCTTGGGATGTTTAAAGCTTGGGAAATCTTTTTGTATCCAAATCCGGCTTTAAACTTCTTCACAACAGTATCTCGGACCTGCCTGGTGTGTTCCTTGTTCTTCATGATGCTCTCTGCGCTTTTAACGGACCTCTGAGTCTATCACAGTGCAGGTGCATTTATACGGAGACTTGATTACACACAGGTGGATTGTATTTATCATCATTAGTCATTTAGGTCAACATTGGATCATTCAGAGATCCTCACTGAACTTCTGGAGAGAGTTTGCTGCACTGAAAGTAAAGGGGCTGAATAATTTTGCACGCCCAATTTTTCAGTTTTTGATTTGTTAAAAAAGTTTGAAATATCCAATAAATGTCGTTCCACTTCATGATTGTGTCCCACTTGTTGTTGATTCTTCACAAAAAAATACAGTTTTATATCTTTATGTTTGAAGCCTGAAATGTGGCAAAAGGTTGCGAAGTTCAAGGGGGCCGAATACTTTCGCAAGGCACTGTATCAGAGAGGGAACTAGACAGAGAGAGAACTAGACAGAGAGATAGAGGGAACTAGACAGAGAGAGAACTTGACAGAGAGATAGAGGGAACTAGACAGAGAGAGAACTAGACAGAGACAGAGAGAGAACTAGACAGAGAGAGAGAGAGAACTTGACAGAGAGAGAGAGGGAACTAGACAGAGAGGGAACTAGACAGAGAGGGAACTAGACAGAGAGGGAACTAGACAGAGAGATAGAGGGAACTAGACAGAGAGGGAACTAGACAGAGAGGGAACTAGACAGAGAGAGAGAGAGAGAACTTGACAGAGAGAGAGAGGGAACTAGACAGAGAGGGAACTAGACAGAGAGGGAACTAGACAGAGAGGGAACTAGACAGAGAGGGAACTAGTCAGAGAGTGATGTAGACAGAGAGAGAGAGGGAACTAGACATAGAGGGAACTAGACATAGGGGGAACTAGACAGGGAGGGAACTAGACAGAGAGGGAACTCGACAGAGAAAAGAGGGAACTAGACATAGAGAACTAGACAGAGAGGGAACTAGAAAGAGAGGGAACTATACAGAGAAAAGAGGGAACTAGACTGAGAGAGAGGGAACTATACAGAGAGAGAGAGGGAACTCGACAGAGAATAGAGGGAACTAGACAAAGAGAGAGGGAACTTGACAGAGAGAGAGAGGGAACTCGACAGAGAAAAGAAGGAACCAGACATAGAGAACTAGACAGAGAGGGAACTAGACAGAGAGATAGAGGGAACTAGACAGAGATGGAACTAGACAGAGACAGAGAGGGAACTAGACAGAGAGGGAACTAGACAGAGAGATAGAGGGAACTAGACAGAGAGGGAACTAGATGTAGAGAGAGGGAACTAGACAGAGATGGAACTAGACAGAGAGAGAACTAGGCAGAGAGATAGAGGGAACTAGACAGAGAGATAGAGGGAACTAGACAGAGAGGGAACTAGACAGAGAGAGAACTAGGCAGAGAGATAGAGGGAACTAGACAGAGATGGAACTAGACAGAGACAGAGAGGGAACTAGACAGAGAGGGAACTATACAGAGAGGGACCTAGACAGAGAGTGATATAGAGAGAGAGAGAGAGGGAACTAGACAGAGAGGGAACTAGACAGAGACTAGACTAGTTTGTGGCGACCTAAATGCCAGAACCGGACAAGAACCTGACACCCTCAGCACACAGGGGGACAAACACCTGCCTGGAGGTGACAGCATTCCCTCCCACATAGGCACAACTATGACAACATAAACAACAAAAACGGGTCACAACTCCTGCAGCTCTGTCGCACGCTGGGTATGTACATAGTCAACAGTAGGCTTCGAGGGGACTCCTATGGTAGGTACACCTATATCTCATCTCTTGGCAGTAGTACTGTAGACTACTTTATCACTGACCTCAACCCAGAGTCTCTCAGAGCGTTCACAGTCAGCCCAGTGACACCCCTATCAGACCACAGCAAAATCACAGTCTACTTAAACAGAGCAATACTCAATCATGAGGCATCAAAGCCAAAGGAACTGTGTAACATTAAGAAATGCTATAGATGGAAGGAATGCAGTATGGAAACCTACCAAAAAACAATTAGGCAACAACAAATTCAATCCCTTTTAGACAATTTCCTGGGTAAAACGTTCCACTGTAATAGTGAAGGTGTAAACTTGGCAGTAGAACATCTTAACAGTATATTTGACCTCTCAGCTTCCCTATCAAATCTAAAAATCTCAAATAGAAAACCGAAGAAAATGAACAATAATGACAAATGGTTTGATGAAGAATGCAAAAATCTAAGAAAGAAATTGAGAAACCTGTCCAACCAAAAACATAGAGACCCGGAAAACCTGAGTCTACGCCTTCACTATGGTGAATCACTAAAACAATACAGAAATACACTACGGAAAAAGAAGGAACAGCATGTCAGAAATCAGCTCAATGCAATTGAAGAATCCATAGACTCTAACCACTTCTGGGAAAATTGGAAAACACTAAACAAACAACAACACGAAGAATTATCTATCCAAAATGGAGATGTATGGGTAAACCACTTCTCCAATCTTTTTGGCTCTATAACAAAGAATAAAGAGCAAAAACATATACATGATCAAATACAGATCTTAGAATCAACTATTAAAGACTACCAGAACCCACTGGATTCTCCAATTACATTGAATGAGTTACAGGACAAAATAAAAACCCTCCAACCCAAAAAGGCCTGTGGTGTTGATGGTATCCTCAATGAAATGATCAAATATACAGACAACAAATTCCAATTGGCTATACTAAAACTCTTTAACATCATATTTAGCTCTGACATCTTCCCCAATATTTGGAACCAAGGACTGATCACCACAATCCACAAAAGTGGAGACAAATTTGACCAGAATAACTACTGTGGAATATGTGTCAACAGTAACCTTGGGAAAATCCTCTCCATTATTATTAACAGCAGAGTCGTACATTTCCTCAATGAAAACAATGTACTGAGCAAATGTCAAATTGGCTTTTTACCAAATTACCGTTCAACAGACCATGTATTCACCCTGCACACCCTAATTGACAACCAAACAAACCAAAACAAAGGCAAAGTCTTCTCATGCTTTGTTGATTTCAAAAAAGCCTTTGACTCAATCTGGCATGAGGGTCTGCTATACAAACTGATGGAAAGTGGTGTTGTGGGTAAAACATACGACATTATAAAATCCATGTACACAAACAACAAGTGTGCGGTTAAAATTGGCAAAAAACACACACATTTCTTCACACAGGGTCGTGGGGTTAGACAGGGATGCAGCTTAAGCCCCACCCTCTTCAACATATATATCAACGAATTGGCGCGGGCACTAGAAAAGTCTGCAGCACCCGGCCTCCCCCTGCTAGAATCCGAAGTCAAATGTCTGCTGTTTGCCGATGATCTTGTGCTTCTGTCACCAACCAAGGAGGGCCTACAGCAGCACCTAGATCTTACGCAAAGATTCTGTCAGACCTGGGCCCTGACAGTAAATCTCAGTAAGACCAAAATAATGGTGTTCCAAAAAAGGTCCAGTCACCAGGACCACAAATACAAATTCCATCTAGACACTGTTGCCCTAGAGCACACAAAAAACTATACATACCTTGGCCTAAACATCAGCGCCACAGGTAACTTCCACAAAGCTGTGAACGATCTGAGAGACAAGGCAAGAAGGGCATTCTATGCCATCAAAAGAAACATAAATTTCAACATACCAATTAGGATTTGGCTAAAAATACTTGAATCAGTCATAGAGCCCATTGCCCTTTATGGTTGTGAGGTCTGGGGTCCGCTCACCAACCAAGACTTCACAAAATGGGACAAACACCAAATTGAGACTCTGCACGCAGAATTCTGCAAAAATATCCTCCATGTACAACGTAGAACACCAAATAATGCATGCAGAGCAGAATTAGGCCGATACCCACTAATTATCAAAATCCAGAAAAGAGCCGTTAAATTCTACAACCACCTAAAAGGAAGCGATTCACAAACCTTCCATAACAAAGCCATCACCTACAGAGAGATTAATCTGGAGAAGAGTCCCCTAAGCAAGCTGGTCCTGGGGCTCTGTTCACAAACACAAACACACCCTACAGAGCCCCAGGACAACAGCACAATTAGACTCAACCAAATCATGAGAAAACAAAAAGATAATTACTTGACACATTGGAAAGAATTAACAAAAAAACAGAGCAAACTAGAATGCTTTTTGGCCCTAAACAGAGAGTACACAGCGGCAGAATACCTGACCACTGTGACTGACCCAAAATTAAGGAAAGCTTTGACTATGTACAGACTCAATGAGCATAGCCTTGCTATTGAGAAAGGCCGCCGTAGGCAGACATGGCTCTCAAGAGAAGACAGGCTATGTGCTCACTGCCCACAAAATGAGGTGGAAACTGAGCTGCACTTCCTAACCTCCTGCCCAATGTATGACCATATTAGAGAGACATATTTCCCTCAGATTACACAGATCCACAAAGAATTCGAAAACAAATCCAATTTTGAAAAACTCCCATATCTACTGGGTGAAATTCCACAGTGTGCCATCACAGCAGCAAATTTGTGACCTGTTGCCACCAGAAAAGGGCAACCAGTGAAGAACACACACCATTGTAAATACAACCCATATTTATGCTTATTTATTTTATCTTGTGTCCTTTAACCATTTGTACATTGTTAAAACACTGTATATATATATAATATGACATTTGTAATGTCTTTACTGTTTTGAAACCTCTGTATGTGTAATGTTTACTCTTAATTTTTGTTGTTTTTCACTTTATATATTCACTTTGTATGCTGTCTACCTCACTTGCTTTGGCAATGTTAACACATGTTTCCCATGCCAATAAAGCCCTTGAATTGAATTGAATTGAAATAAAGAAAGTTAAAATAGAGAAAGGGATAAGATGGAGTGAAATAAAGAGAGATGGAAAACTAAGGATAGACAGACTGAAGGAAAACAAAGAGAGTGGTGGAGGTGACACAAAACACACTGCCTAGTTGAGAAAGAGAGAGATGGAGAGAGACCCAGTGTTCTGGCAGTGGGGTCAGGAAGCAGATGGGTTGTATTATTTGGAGCAGCAGACACACACACTGGGAGGGGACAGCCCAGGGTCGGCAGGGGTGGCAGAGTCTGCCGAGGGGAGTGAGGGTTGGATGGGTTGCCAGTACGCACACACACCAGTGAGGACGGGAGTCTCAGCGTTTGCCAAGCCGAAGGTCCCTCTTTAACCTTCAATCAACACGTGAGCACAGCCTTCACACACACACACACAGGGCCAATCCATAATTGCACACATACACACACACACACACACACACACACACACACACACACACACACACACACACACACACACACACACACACACGCACACACACACACACACACACACACACACACACACACACACACACACACACACACACACACACACAATGGCCAGTTCATAATGACCCACAATAGCCTGCATACAGATGAGCGGGCCCTCTGCTCTCGTCTTAGTCTTGGACAGAGACAGACTAAAAACAACAAGTTAGAATGATAAACTATTGCAGTCAATTTGAGGAGGGTTTGAACAGGCAGTGTTCTGAGAAGCAGGAATTTGAACAATCAGAAAAGGACATTTCCTAAAGACAATGTGTGTGCTTGGTGGTCTTGAAGTATTTCTGGTTGTGAAATAAGTTGTGGAAGTGGGAATACAGCTTTGTGGTAGTGGATGTCCGTATTAGTAGGGATAAGGGGCACTATTCGGAAGTTTGGATGACTGAGGTGCCCAAAGTAAACTTCCTGTTACTGAGGCCCAGAAGCTAGGATATGCATATAATTGGATAGAAAACCCTCTAAAGTTTCTAAAACTGTTAAAATAACATATATGGGTATAACAGAATTGATATGGCAGACAAAAACCAGAGGACAATCAATCCAGATTTATTTTGTTTGTTGAGCTCACCACTCATTGTAATGTCTGTCTATGAGAAAATCAATTGAATACCTCCCAGATTGCAGTTCCTAGGGCTTCCAGTAGATGTCAACATTCTTTAGAAAGCGTTTCAGGCTTGTTTTTTGAAAAATGAGCTAGAATTTGTAGTGTTTGCAGCGCGTTCTGGTGAGAGCACTTCGTTATTTATCTCTGGTAATGAAAATACACTGCTCAAAAAAATAAAGGGAACACTAAAATAACACATCCTAGATCTGAATGAATGAAATATTCTTATTAAATACTTTTTCTTTACATAGTTGAATGTGCTGACAACAAAATCACACAAAAATTATCAATGGAAATCAAATTTATCAACCCATGGAGGTCTGGATTTGGAGTCACAATCAAAATTAAAGTGGAAAACCACACTATAGGCTGATCCAACTTTGATGTAATGTCCTTCAAACATGTCAAAATGAGGCTCAGTAGTGTATGTGGCCTCCACGTGCCTGTATGACCTCCCTACAACGCCTGGGCATCCTCCACGTCTCCTGATGTACTGGCCTGTCTCCTGGTAGCGCCTCCATGCTCTGGACACTACGCTGACAGACACAGCAAACCTTCTTGCCACAGCTCGCATTGATGTGCCATCCTGGATGAGCTGCATTGTGAGCCACTTGTGTGGGTTGTAGACTCCGTCTCATGCTACCACTAGAGTGAAAGCACCGCCAGCATTCAAAAGTGACCAAAACATCAGCCAGGAAGCATAGGAACTGAGAAGTGGTCTGTGGTTTTCACCTGCAGAACCACTCCTTTATTGGGGGTGTCTTGCTAATTGCCTATAATTTCCACCTGTTGTCTATTCCATTTGCACAACAGCATGTGAAATGTATTGTCAATCAGTGTTGCTTCCTAAGTGGACAGTTTGATTTCACAGAAGTGTGATTGACTAGGAGTTACATTGTGTTCTTTAAGTGTTCCCTTTATTTTCTTGAGCAGTGTACTATTCTCCGTCTTAAATTTGATAATTTATTTACATATCAGGGTTCCTGAGGATTGATTAGAAACGTTGTGTGACCTGTTTGGATGAAGTTTATCGGTAACTTTTGGAATTCATTTCTATGCATTTTGAATGAGGGAAACCGGTGGACTACTGAATCAAACGTGCCAACTAATCTGACTTTTTTGGGATATAAAGAAGGACTTTATCGAACAAAAGGACCATTTGTGATGCAGCTGGGACCCTTTGGGATTGCAACCAGAGGAAGATCTTCAAAGGTAAGTGATTTATTTTATCGCTATTTCTGACTTTCGTGTGACGCCTTTGCTTGTTTGGAAAATGTTTGTAATGCTTTTTTATGCGGGGGCGATGTCCTCAGATAATCGCATGGTGTGCTTTCACCGTAAAGCCTTTTTGAATTCTGACAAAGCGGCTGGATTAAAAAGTTAAGCTTTAAAACGATGTAAGACACTTGTATTTTTCATGAATGTTTAATATTACACATTTTTTATTTTGAATTTCGCGCTCTGAAATAACACCGGATGTTGTCGAGGTGGGGCGCTAGCGGCATGCCTAGGCCAAAGAGGTTTTAATGGTGTTGTCAAGACAATGTTTTGTCCCAGGAGTTTTTTAATGGGGATGATGAGATATAGATAACTCATTTTTCTTCCTTGCTGCTGTACAGTAGAACACCTTGACTTCCTCCTTCTAACTGTTGCCATGACAACGCTAACATGCCGGGCATGTACACTATATCATTGCTATAGTGACATAGCGCAAGAAAAATATCGAGTTGTGAGTGTTTTGTATGCGTGTAAGGTGTTTCGTATGTGGAAATGTTCATGTGTGTATAGTTGACAAAACACATTTTAACTCCAGTCTCTTTCTTCAGACCGTGGGCACGTCCAAAATGGCACCCTCGTCCCCTATGGGCCCTGGCCAAAAGTAGTGCACTATAAAGGGAATAGTGTGCCATTTGGGAAACAGGAATGATGGGATAGGAGAAGAGACTTGAATCCTGTCTAAACATGGCCATGGCTTTCTGCGTTACGCCACAATGCATCTTAGTCGTCCTGGAAGGCTTCTCCTATACGGCCATCTCCTATACCGCCTTCTCCTATACGGCCTCCTCCTATACGGCCTCCTCCTATACGGCCTCCTCCTATACGGCCTCCTATACGGCCTCCTCCTATACGGCCTCCTCCTATACGGCCTTCTCCTATACGGCCTTCTCCTATACAGCCTTCAGACTGCCATATCTCGCCTGTCTGTCTGTGTGTGTGTGTTCTCAGGGACAGTGACAGAGTGTTTGCGTAATTAAACCTCAGACAATTAAAAAGCCTCTTATGCAGAGCGACTTACAGTAGTGTGCATACGTTTGTTAACTTGTTTCATTCTAGTCCGCCCGTGGGAATCAAACCCACAACCCGGGTGTTGCAAGTGCCATGCTCTACCAACTGAGGCACACAGGACACCACGCACACAGGACACCACACACACAGGACACCACACACACAGGACACCACACACACAGGACACCACACACACAGGGCACACACACACAGGACACCACACACACAGGACACCACACA
This sequence comes from Oncorhynchus mykiss, assembly GCF_057628025.1. NCBI lineage: Eukaryota > Metazoa > Chordata > Actinopteri > Salmoniformes > Salmonidae > Oncorhynchus > Oncorhynchus mykiss. The sequence continues at coordinate 41,460,771 of NC_143041.1, forward strand.
CACAGGACACCACACACACAGGGCACACACACATTCACGAGAAATGTATGGGTTCTTGTTTTTTAAACACCGTAACTTGATTTAGCAATAAAAGGCGGGGTCAGCAAATGACTGTGACCTCGTCCGCGTTCTGGACCAATCAAATCATGGCAGAGTGAGACACTCCGGAGTCAAACTAACGTCACCTTTCCAACCTGCACATTTTGTCAGCAGTTAAAAAGCTCCTCTTAATATTTTGCTTTGCATTTTAATCTTATTTGTTGTGTTCTGCTGCTAAACTGTCTGCATATACTCAGACTAGGACACACACGCACGCGCACGCACGCACACGCACACACACGCACACGCACACACACACACACACACACACACACCCTCTCTGCATACACTCAGACATAGTCAATCAATCACTATTGCATGTCCCTCAATGTCCTTCATACCCACACAGTCTACTCCAGTCACACACACACACACACACACACACACACACACACACACACACCGTGGTCCTGGACACACACACACACACAATCACACATAATTGCAAACACACACACAGACCCTCAAAAAGGCACAGTGATTAATGAATGAAGTGCCTCTGTTCAACTCCATCAGTGTGGATAAGGTAAAGAACCAAGTATGTGTGTATTTAACCAGCTGCTCTCTCTCGTTCTCTCTCACTCACTCTCACTCTCTCTCACTCACTCTCACTCTCTCTCTCGTTCTCTCTCACTCACTCTCACTCTCTCTCTCTCCACTCTCAATTTCAATTCATAGGCTTTATTGGCATGGGAAACATTGCTAAAGGAAGTGAAGTAGGAAGTGAAGGTGAAAATAAAACAAAAGTGAAATAAACAATAAAAATGAACAGTAAAACAGTACACTCAAAAGTTCCAAAAGAATAAAGACATTTCAAATGTCATATTATGTGCAAATAGTTCAAAAGGGAAAATAAATAAACGTAAATACAGTGCCTTGCAATTCATGGCGTTTTTTCCTATTTTGTTGCATTACAACCTGTAATTTAAATTGATTTTTATTTGGATTTCATGTAATGGACATACACAAAATAGTCCAAATTGGTGAAGTGAAATGAAAAATAACTTGTTAAAAATAAAAATAAAACAGAAAAGTGGTATGGTATGAAGCCCCTAAATAAGATCTGGTGCAACCAATTACCTTCAGATGTCACATAATTAGTTAGATTGCACACAGGGGGACTTTATTTAAGTGTCACATGATCTGTCACATGATCTCAGTATATATACACCTGTCCTGAAAGATACTGATAACAAGTTCAAACAGGTGCCATTAATACAGGTTACGAATGGAGGACAGAGGAGCCTCTTGAAGAAGAAGTTACAGGTCTGTGAGAGCCAGAAATCTTGCTTGTTTGTAGGTGACCAAATACTTATTTTCCACCATAATTTGCAAATAAATTCATTAAAAATACTACAATGTGATTTTCTGGATTAGTTTTTCTCATTTTGTCTGTCATAGTTGAAGTGTACCTATGATGAAAATTACAGGCCTCTCTCATCTTTTTAAGTGGGAGAACTTGCACACTTGGTGGCTGACTAAACACTTTTTTGCCCCACTGTATATAGGTTGTTTTGCTAGGAATTATGTTCCTGTGATGTTGCGACTGCTTCTTGTGGTAGAAATGGTATTCACATGTATGCACGCACACCCACCAACACACCCACCACCACACCCACCAACACACACACACACACACACACACACACACACACACACACACACACCATGGCTGCCACATGGGACTTGCAGAGGCATATGGCATCGTTTAGGCTTGGCAAACTTTACTGGCATGTTTAAGACGACTCAATATATTAGGGTTCAGGATCGTGAGGGGAGTGGATGAGGGGGAGGAGTGGGGAGGAAAGGGGGTGGATGAGGGGAGAGGGGAGGGCAGGAGGGGGGAGGAGGGGGGGGGGGGGGAGGAGAAATAAAATAGATGGATGGCTGTTATTTAGAGCAGTAAAGCTGTGTGAGGGGGGGAGAGAAAGTAAAGCTGTCTTGGAATGAACAGATTTCAGTCTAATGAGCAAGATAGAGAGGTGTTAAAGTCCGCAGACAGTCACAACACTTCCTCTAAACGAAAGGAGCATGTACGCACACACGTGAATACACAACACCACATACATACCGGCTTATATGAGAGAGAGAGAGAGAGAGAAAGAGAGAGAGAGAGAGGGGAGAGAGAGGGAGAGGGGAGAGAGAGAGAGAGAGGGGGGAGAGAGAGAGAGAGGGGAGAGAGAGAGAGAGGGGAGAGAGAGGAGAGAGAGGGAGAGAGAGAGAGGGGGGGAGAGAGGGAGAGGGGGAGAGAGAGGGGAGAGAGAGAGAGAGAGAGGGGAGAGAGAGGGAGAGGGGAGAGGAGAGAGAGGGGAGAGAGAGAGAAAGGGGAGAGAGAGGGAGAGGGGAGAGAGAGGGAGAGGGGAGAGGAGAGGAGAGAGAGGGGAGAGATAGAGAAAGGGGAGAGAGAGGGAGAGGGGGAGAGAGAGGGGAGAGAGAGAGAGAGAGAGGGGAGAGGAGAGAGAGGGGAGAGAGAGAGAGGGGAGAGAGAGAGAGGGGAGAGAGAGGGAGAGGGGAGAGAGAGGAGAGAGAGGGAGAGAGAGAGAGGGGGGAGAGAGAGGGAGAGGGGGAGAGAGAGGGGAGAGAGAGAGAGAGAGAGGGGAGAGAGAGGGAGATGGGAGAGGAGAGAGAGGGGAGAGAGAGAGAGGGGGGAGTCAGAGGGAGATTGGAGAGAGAGGAGAGAGAGAGAGTGAGAGAGAAGGATAGGGGAGAGAGAGAGAGAGGGGAGAGAGAGGGGGGAGAGAGAGAGAGAGGGGAGAGAGAGGAGAGAGAGAGAGTGAGAGAGAAGGATAGGGGAGAGAGAGAGAGGGGAGAGAGAGAGAGAGAGAGGAGAGAGAGGTTGTGAGAGAGAGAAGATGTTAGATGTACTGTGATAGCGAGGGGTTGTTGTGTCGTATGTATCAGTGGAGTTTACCTGCATACAATTCAGGACCATAGACAGCTCCCACCATTGGGTTCAGCTTCCAGCCTACAGAAAGAGTGGTAGACTAATGTTAGATTAGCATCCCATTCACTTAGACAGATGTTAGCTTAGCATCCCATTCACAAAGACTGAAGATAGTTTAGCATATAATTTACTTACACTAAGGTCTGGATTCAAAGAAAATGTAAAAACTGTGTTCCAGCGTTCGATGATACTTCATTAAACGCAACTTAAATTGATGATGGGATAGGAGGAGAGACATGATGATGGGATAGGAGGTGAGACATGATGATGGGATAGGAGGAGAGACATGATGATGGGATAGGAGGTGAGGAGAGACATGATGATGGGATAGGAGGAGAGACATGATGATGGGATAGGAGGTGAGGAGAGACATGATGATGGGATAGGAGGTGAGGAGAGACATGATAACGAGATAGGAGGATAGACATGATGATGGGATAGGAGGAGAGACATGATGATGGGATAGGAGGTGAGACATGATGATGGGATAGGAGGAGAGACATGATGATGGGATAGGAGGTGAGGAGAGACATGATGATGGGATAGGAGGAGAGACATGATGATGGGATAGGAGGTGAGGAGAGACATGATGATGGGATAGGAGGAGAGACATGATGATGGGATAGGAGGAGAGACATGATGATGGGATAGGAGGAGGGACATGATGATGGGATAGGAGGAGAGACATGATGATGGGATAGGAGGAGAGACATGATGATGGGATAGGAGGTGAGACATGATTATGAGATAGGAGGAGAGACATGATGATGGGATAGGAGGAGAGACATGATGATGGGATAGGAGGAGAGACATGATGATGGGATAGGAGGAGAGACATGATGATGTGATAGGAAGAGAGACATGATGATGGTATAGGAGGAGAGGCATGATGATGGGATAGGAGGTGAGACATGATGATGGGAAAGGAGGAGAGACATGATGATGGGATAGGAGGTGAGACATGATTATGAGATCGGAGGAGAGACATGATGATGGGATATTAGGAGAGACATGATGATGGGATAGGAGGAGAGACATGATGATGGGATAGGAGGAGAGACATGATGATGGGATAGGAGGAGAGACATGATTATGGGAGAGGAGGAGAGACATGATGATGGGATAGGAGGAGAGACATGATTATGGGAGAGGAGGAGAGACATGATGATGGGATAGGAGGAGAGACATGATGATGGGATAGGAGGAGAGGAGAGACATGATGGTGGGATAGGAGGAGAGACACGATGATGGGATAGGAGGAGAGGAGAGACATGATGGTGGGATAGGAGGAGAGACACGATGATGGGATAGGAGGAGAGACATGATGATAGGATAGGAGGAGAGGAGAGACATGATGGTGGGATAGGAGGAGAGGAGGGACATGATAATGGGTTAGGAGGTGAGGAGAGACATGATGACGGGATGGAGGAGAGACATGATGATGGGATAGGAGGAGAGACATGATGATGGGATAGGAGGATAGACATGATGATGGGATAGGAGGAGAGACATGATGATGGGATAGGAGGAGAGACATGATGATGGGATAGGAGGAGAGACATGATGATGGGATAGGAGGAGAGACATGATTATGGGAGAGGAGGAGAGACATGATGATGGGATATGAGGAGAGACATGATGATGGAATAGGAGGATATACATGATGATGGGATAGGAGGAGAGGAGAGACTTGATGATGGGATAGGAGTAGAGACACGATGATGGGATAGGAGGAGAGGAGAGACATGATGATGGGATAGGAGGAGAGACATGATGATGGGATAGGAGGAGAGGAGAGACATGATGATGGGATAGGAGGAGAGACATGATGATGGGATAAGAGGAAAGGAGAGACATGATGATGGGATAGGAGGAGAGACATGATGATGGGATAAGAGGAAAGGAGAGACATGATGATGTGATAGGATGACAGACATGATGATGGTCACCCTCATAGAGACTGAGTTCTGGACAACAGGCCGTCCGATTTGACACACTGAACTCTGTCAGAGAAACAGTTAGTGAACCAGGCGAGGCAGTCATTTGAGAAACCAAGGCTATCGAGTCTGCCGATAAGAATGTGGTCATTGACATAGTCGAATGCCTTGGCCAGGTCGATGAACACGCCTGCACAGTATTGTCTCTTATCGATGGCGGTTATGATCGTTTAGGACCTTGAGCATGGCTGAGGTGCACCCATGACCAGCTCTGAAACCAGATTGCATAATGGAAAAGGTACGGTGGGATTCGAAATGGTCGGTGATCTGTTTGTTAACTTGGCTTTCGAAGACCTTAGAAAGGCCTGGTAGGATAGATCTGGTCTGTAGCAGTTTGGGTCTAAAGTGTCTCCCCCTTTTAACGAGGGGATTACCGCGGCAGCTTTCCAATCTTTAGGGATCTCAGACGATATGAAAGAGAGGTTGAACAGGCTAGTAATAGGGGTTGCAACAATTTCGGCAGATAATTTTAGAAAAAGAGGGTCCAGATTGCCTAACCTGATTTGCAGTGGTCCAGATTTTTGCAGCTCTTTCAGAACATCAGCTATCTGGATTTGGGTGAAGGAGAAATGGGGCAGGCTTTGGCAAGTTGCTCTGTGGGGTGCAGGGATGTTGACCGTGGTAGGGGTAGCCAGGTGGAAAGCATAGCCAGCCGCAGAAAAATGCTTATAGAAATTCTCAATTATCGTGGATTTATCGGTGGTAACAGTGTTTCATAGCCTCAGCGCAGTAGGCAGCTGGGAGGAGGTGCTCTTATTTTCCATGGTCTTTACAGTGTCCCATGGAGTTTGTGCTACAGGATGCACATTTCTGCTTGAAAAGGCTAGCCTTTGCTTCCCTAACTGCCTGCTTATATTGGTTCCTAACTTCCCTGAGAGGTTTCATATCACGGGGGCTATTCGATGCTAATGCAGTACGCCACAGAATGTTTTTGTGCTGGTCAAGGGCAGTCAGGTCTGGAGTGAACCAAGGGCTATATCTGTTCCTGGATCTACATTTTTTGAAAGGGGCATGCTTATTTAAGATGGTGAGGAATGCACCAGGCATTCTCTACTGACGGGATGAGGTCAATATCCTTCCAGGATACCCGGGCAAGGTCGATTAGAAAGGCTTGCTCGCTGAAGTGTTTTAGTGAGCGTTTGACAGTGATGAGGGGTGGTCGTTTGACCACAGACCCACTACGGACGCAGGCAGTGGTCACTGTTATCCTGGTTGAAGACAGCAGAGGTGTACTTGGAGGGCAGGTTGGTTAGGATGATATCTATGAGGGTGCCCGTGTTTACGGACTTGTGGTTGTACCTAGGTTCATTGATAATTTGTGTGAGATTGAGGGCATCAAGTTTAGATTGTTGGATGGCTGGGGTGTTAAGCATGTCCCAGTTTGGTCACCTAACAGCACAAGCTCTGAAGATAGATGGGGGGCAATCAATTCACATATGGTGTCTAGGGCACAGCTGGGGGTAGAAGGTGGTCTATCGCAAGCGGCAATGGTGAGAGAGTTGTTTCTGGAAAGGTGAATTTTTAAAAGTAGAAGCTCAAAATGTTTGGGCACAGACCTGGAAAGTAAAACAGAACTCTGCAGGCTATCTCTGCAGTAGATTGCAACTCCGCCCATATTGGCAGTTCTATCTTGTCGAAAATGTTATAGTTAAGGATGGAAATTTCAGGGTTTTTGATGGTCTAGAAGCACGGTGGCTAGGAAAAACTCCCCAGAAAGGCCGAAACCTAGGAAGAACCCTAGAGAGGAACCACGCTATGAGGGGTGGCCAGTCCTCTTCTGGCTGTGCCGGGTGGAGATTATAACACCTGGCCAAGATGTTCAAATGTTCATAAATGACCAGCATGGTCAAATAATAATAATCACAGTAGTTGTCGAGGGTGCAGCAAGTCAGCACCTCAGGAGTAAATGTCAGTTGGCTTTTCATAGCCGGTCATTTAGAGTATCTCTACCACTCCTGCTGTCTCTAGAGAGTTGAACACAGAAGGTCTGGGACAGGTAGCACGTCCTATGTATTGTCTCTAGAAACATAATTTAAACCAGGTGAGGTCACCACATGTGTGTGAGGTGGAACTAAAGGGTTAGGTAAGGCGTATTGAGAGCCTAGAGGCTCTACAGTGAAATAAGACAATAATCACTAACCAGAACAGTAATGGACAAGGCATATTGACATTAGGGAGAGGCATGCTTAGTCGAGTGATCATAGGGGTCCAGTGAGTAGCTCAGCGGGCTGGAGACACGGCGATTCAGACAGCTAGCGGGCCGGGGCTAGTAAGCCAGCAGAAAGGCCTTAGAGGGAAGTCGCGACGGAAGAAGTCTATTGTTTCCCCCTCATGCAGTTACGTCGGCAGACCAGGCGTGATGGATCAGCAGGGCTCTGTGTAGTAAAAGGGTCCAGGCCAATTGGCAAAATAGGTATAGTAGCCAAATAATTTGTTCGATGGGCCTCTTCGGCTAACAGTCCGATATGCTCTAGACAGCTAGCGGGTCTTGGCTAACAGACTAGCAGATGAGCATTCAGGGGCAAGTGGCGATGGAGGAGCCAGTTGAAAAAACCCCTCGGGCAAATTACGCCAAATTACGCCGGTAGTCCAGTTGTGATGGATCAGCCGGGCTCCATGTCGGCAGTAAAAGGGGTCCAGGCCAATTGGCGAAATAGGTATTGTAGCCCAAGGAGTGGCTAATGGACCTCTTCGGCTACCCAGGGGATGACCCTATCAAAGGCTAGCTCCAGGTTAATTGGTTCTTGCTTCGGGACAGAGACGTTAGCCAGGAGTAGCCACTAGGATAGCAGCTAGTTAACTGCGATGATCCAGGGGAAAAAGTTCAGAGCTTGACGTAGGAATCCGGACATATGGAGAAAAATAAGTCTGATTTGCTTTGGTTTGAGACGCGCCGTGCAGACTGGCAAGAGTTGTCCGGGCTAAAGGTTAGCTGAAGACAGCTAGCAGTGGCTAGCTCACTAGCACCTAGTAGGCAGTTAGCTGGCTAGCTGCTGTTGGGGGTACCAGTACAAAAGACAATAGCAGATCCATACCACATTGGGTGAGGCGGATTGCAGGAGAGTATGTTGAAGTTGAGGTTAAGAAAAATATTTTAAAATATTTGCGAAGAAAAAAGATATAAAAGATATACTGGACATGACAAGACAAAGACGAAGACGTCTGACTGCCAACACCATCTTGGGCAAATGGTGATGAGACGTGATGATGGAAAAGGGAGAGAGGAGAGACATTATGATGGAAAAGAAGGCGAGGAGAGACAAGATAATGGGATAGGAAGAGAGGAGATACAGGATGATGGGATTGGAAGAGAGACATGATGATGGGATAGGAGGAGAGACATGATGATGGGAGAGGAGGAGAGGAGAGACAAGAAGATGAGATAGGAGGAGAGACATGATGATGAGATAGGAGGATAGACATGATGATGGAATAGGAGGAGAGACATGATGGATGAGATAGGAGGAGAAACATGATGATTGCATAGGAGGAGACATGATGATGGGATAGGAGGAGAGGAGAGACAAGAAGATGAGATTGGAGGAGAGACATGATGATGAGATAGGAGGAGAGACATGATGGATGAGATAGGAGGAGAGACATGATGATTGGATAGGAGGAGACATGATGATGGGATAGGAGGAGAGACATGATGATGAGATAGGAGGAGAGAAGAGACATGATGATGGGATAGGAGGAGAGACATGATGATGGGATAGGAGGAGATACATGATGGTGGGATATTAGGAGAGACATGATGATGGGATAGGAGGAGAGACATGATGATGGGACAGGAGGAGAGGACATGATGATGGGATAGGAGGAGAGACATGATGATGCGATATGAGAACAGACATGATGATGGGATAGGAGGAGAGACATGACGATGAGATTGGAGGAGAGACATGATGATGGGATAGGAGGAGAGACGTGATGTTGGGATGGAAGGAGAGACATGACGATGAGATTGGAGGAGAGACATGATGGTGGGATTGGAGGAGAGACATGATGATGAGATAGAAGGAGAGACATGATGATGGGATAGGAGGAGATAATTGATGATTGGATAGTAGGAGAGTAATGATGATGTGATAGGAGGAGAGACATGATGATGAGATAGGAGGAGAGACATGATGATGGGATAGGAGGAGAGAAATGATGATGGGATAGGAGGATAGACATTATTATGGGATAGGAGGAGAGAAATGATGATGGGATAGGAGGAGAGACATGATGATGGGATAGGAGGAGAGACGTGATGATGGGATAGGAGGAGAGACATGATGATGAGATTGGAGGAGATTAATAATAAATTGTGTGGTGATGTGGTGGTGTGGTGGTGTGGTGGTGTGTTGATGTGGTAGTGTGGTGGTGTGGTGGTGTGGTGGTGTGGTGGTAGTGTGGTGGTGTGGTGGTGTGGTAGTGTGGTGGTGTGGTGGTAGTGTGGTGGTGTGGTGGTGTGGTAGTGTGGTGGTGTGGTGGTGTGTTGATGTGGTGGTGTGGTAGTGTGGTGGTGTGGTGGTGTGGTGGTGTGGTGGTATGGTGGTGTGTTGATGTGGTGGTGTGTTGATGTGGTGGTGTGGTAGTGTGGTGGTGTGGTAGTGTGGTGGTGTGGTGATGTGGTGGTGTGGTATTGTGGTGGTGTGGTGGTGTGGTAGTGTGGTGGTGTGGTGGTGTGGTGGTGTGGTGATGTGGTGGTGTGGTGAATGTGGTAGTGTGGTGTTGTGGTAGTGTGGTAGTGTGGTGGTGTGGTGGTGTGGTGGTGTGGTAGTGTGGTGGTGTGGTGGTGTGGTGGTGTGGTAGTGTGGTGGTGTGGTGGTGTGGTAGTGTGGTGTTGTGGTAGTGTGGTAGTGTGGTGGTGTGGTAGTGTGGTAGTGTGGTGGTGTGGTGGTGTGGTGGTGTGGTAGTGTGGTGGTGTGGTGATGTGTTGATGTGGTGGTGTGGTAGTGTGGTAGTGTGTTCGTGTGGTGGTGTGGTGGTGTGGTGGTTGGTGGTGTGGTGGTGTGGTGGTGTGGTGGTAGTGTGGTGGTGTGGTGGTGTGGTAGTGTGGTGGTGTGGTGGTAGTGTGGTGGTGTGGTGGTGTGGTAGTGTGGTGGTGTGGTGGTGTGTTGATGTGGTGGTGTGGTAGTGTGGTGGTGTGGTGGTGTGGTGGTGTGGTGGTATGGTGGTGTGTTGATGTGGTGGTGTGTTGATGTGGTGGTGTGGTAGTGTGGTGGTGTGGTAGTGTGGTGGTGTGGTGATGTGGTGGTGTGGTATTGTGGTGGTGTGGTGGTGTGGTAGTGTGGTGGTGTGGTGGTGTGGTGGTGTGGTGATGTGGTGGTGTGGTGATGTGGTAGTGTGGTGTTGTGGTAGTGTGGTAGTGTGGTGGTGTGGTGGTGTGGTGGAGTGGTAGTGTGGTGGTGTGGTGGTGTGGTGGTGTGGTAGTGTGGTGGTGTGGTGGTGTGGTAGTGTGGTGTTGTGGTAGTGTGGTAGTGTGGTGGTGTGGTAGTGTGGTAGTGTGGTGGTGTGGTGGTGTGGTAGTGTGGTGGTGTGGTGATGTGTTGATGTGGTGGTGTGGTAGTGTGGTAGTGTGTTCGTGTGGTGGTGTGGTGGTGTGGTGGTGTGGTGGTGTGGTAGTGTGGTGGTGTGGCGGTGTGGCGATGTGGTAGTGTGGTGATGTGGTAGTGTGGTAGTGTGGTGGTGTGGTAGTGTGTTGGTGTGGTAGTGTGGTAGTGTGTTGGTGTGGTGGTGTGGTAGTGTGGTGGTGTGGTGGTGTGGTGGATGTGTTAGTGTGGTGGTGTGGTGGTGTGGTAGTGTGGTGGTGTGGTGGTATGGTGGTGTGGTAGTGTGGTTCAGTGACGGAAGGGGAGTCAGGTCTCATTCTCCTCTGTCTGCACTGCTCTAACCCTACTCTGATGGAGGGATGGAGGGAGGAAGAGAGGAGTGTTGACATGTCTGGCCAATTCATTACTGGCCTCTTCTCTCTCTCCATTTATCTCTCTTTCTCTTCTCCCTCTCTCTCCATTTCTCTCTCTCTCTCTCTTCTCCCTCTCCATGTGTGTCTCTCTCTCTTTTCTCTTCTCTCTCTCTCTGGATGTATCTCTCTCTTCCATCACATGAATGTGTGTCAGAGAGAGAGACAGAGACAAACCCTGAAGCCCTTTCAAATTGAGCCCTTGGCTTTTTATTTCCTCCATCCACTCATCCATTCACTCTCCTCTCCACCAAATTCACTTTCCTCCCCCTTCCCCTCCACCCTCTCCTACCATCCTCTCAACACTTTCTCCATCTCCTCCCTTCGCTCCTTATGTTCGAACCAATTCCCCTGTCCGTCTTTACACTTATTATGTTAAGAGATGATCCCTGTACGGACAAAAAAAACAGCAACTTCTCTATATAGGGCCAAATAAGGGTTCCTTTTAGGGGGCTATAAGGAACCTTTTTTTGAAGGTTCTATAAAGAACCATGCTCATACGGTTCTAAATATAAGCTTTATGGCACTATAAAATACCTTTCGCAATGGTCTTTAAAGAACCATTCATAAAAATGTTCTATATTGCAACAAAGAATTGGTTCTGTTATGTATCCAACCCTATTGTTCTTTATGTGGAACGGTTCCTCAATCAAAGGTTATTTGTAGATGTTTTGAAAGAACCATAGATGGTTGTTTTTTTTTTTTTTTATTGTGGTGAGAAATATTGTTTTGTTAAAATTGCCAAAAAAGGTGTTATTATTGTGTTAATTGACAAGGTGAATCAGGTGTGTTAGCCCCGTCATGGCTGAGAGAAATAACAACCACTGATTTAAAATCAGCCATTCTCACATTAACACAAGGACATGTACAAGTCTCTCACAAGACACATCATTGGCTGTAGTCGAAACACAACAGATTACACGAACTGGAAGGAGACTCATGGTTACACCAAAAATAGCTGTGCGTAAACCACTCCCTAAAATATTCTAATGAGCCGCCACCTTTGAGACCTTATGGTTCCACATGAAATCATTACCCTTCCCGAAGAACCCTTGAGGAACACTCGTTTCTTAGGTTGTTTCATCTCCTAACCATGGGAAAGCCATTGGGAAAACCATGGGAAAGCCATTGGGAAAACCATGGGAAAGCCATTGGGAAAACCATGGGAAAACCACGGGAAAGCCATTGGGAAAACCATGGGAAAGGCCAGATGGAATAGGCAGTTTCCAAAAACCCTCAAGCAATGATTTCAAATGAATAATGTACTGTGAAATTCAAATAAAATCTAAATACAATACCAAAACCAAGCAAATAGAAAATAACCTGAGTAGCTGGTTATGGTTGAGTCATCATAGGGTTAGAGTCTGGGTCACTGAATACATATGGCACCATCTGATTTCATCAGTTAATACAGCAAATCTGTCTGTCTGTCTGTCTGTCTGTCTGTCTGTCTGTCCGTACGTCCGTACGTCTGTCCTGTCGGTCAAAAAGAAGAAGTGGGTAGGAGGGAGCAGGGAGGTGAAGGAAGAGGAGGGAAGGAAGAGGAGGGAGGTAGGGAGGAGGTGAAGGAAGAGGGAGTAGGGAGGAGGTGAAGGAAGAGGAGGGAGTAGGGAGGAGGTGAAGGAAGAGGAGGGAGTAGGAGGAGGTGAAGGAAGAGGGAGTAGGGAGGAGGTGAAGGAAGAGGAGGGAGCAGGGAGGAGGTGAAGGAAGAGGGAGTAGGGAGGAGGTGAAGGAAGAGGAGGGAGTAGGGAGGAGGTGAAGAAAGAGGAGGGAGTAGGGAGGAGGTGAAGGAAGAGGGAGTAGGGAGGAGGTGAAGGAAGAGGAGGGAGTAGGGAGGAGGTGAAGGAAGAGGAGGGAGTAGGGAGGAGGTGAAGAAAGAGGGAGTAGGGAGGAGGTGAAGGAAGAGGAGGGAGTAGGGAGGAGGTGAAGGAAGAGGGAGTAGGGAGGAGGTGAAGGAAGAGGAGGGAGTAGGGAGGAGGTGAAGGAAGAGGGAGTAGGGAGGAGGTGAAGGAAGAGGAGGGAGTAGGGAGGAGATGAAGGAAGAGGCAGTAGGGAGGAGGTGAAGAAAGAGGGAGTAGGGAGGAGGTGAAGAAAGAGGAGGGAGTAGGGAGGAGGTGAAGGAAGAGGGAGTAGGGAGGAGGTGAAGAAAGAGGAGGGAGTAGGGAGTACGTGAAGGAAGAGGAGGGAGTAGGGAGGAGGTGAAGGAAGAGGGAGTAGGGAGGAGGTGAAGAAAGAGGGAGTAGGGAGGAGGTGAAGGAAGAGGGAGTAGGGAGGAGGTGAAGGAAGAGGGGAGTAGGGAGGAGGTGAAGAAAGAGGAGGGAGTAGGGAGGAGGTGAAGGAAGAGGAGGGAGTAGGGAGGAGGTGAAGGAAGATGGAGTAGGATTGAGGTGAAGGAAGAGGAGGGAGTAGGGAGGAGGTGAATAAAGAGGAGGGAGTAGGGAGGAGGTGAAGGAAGAGGAGGGAGTAGGGAGGAGGTGAAGAAAGAGGAGGGAGTAGGGAGGAGATGAAGGAAGAGGCAGTAGGGAGGAGGTGAAGAAAGAGGGAGTAGGGAGGAGGTGAAGGAAGAGGGAGTAGGGAGGAGGTGAAGGAAGAGGAGGGAGTAGGGAGGAGGTGAAGAAAGAGGAGGGAGTAGGGAGGAGGTGAAGGAAGAGGAGGGAGTAGGGAGGAGGTGAAGGAAGATGGAGTAGGATTGAGGTGAAGGAAGAGGAGGGAGTAGGGAGGAGGTGAATAAAGAGGAGGGAGTAGGGAGGAGGTGAAGGAAGAGGAGGGAGTAGGGAGGAGGTGAAGAAAGAGGAGGGAGTAGGGAGGAGGTGAAGGAAGAGGGAGTAGGGAGGAGGTGAAGAAAGAGGGAGTAGGGAGGAGATGAAGGAAGAGGAGGGAGTAGGGAGGAGGTGAAGAAAGAGGGAGTAGGGAGGAGGTGAAGAAAGAGGAGGAGTAGGGAGGAGGTGAAGGAAGAGGAGGGAGTAGGGAGGAGGTGAAGGAAGAGGGAGTAGGGAGGAGGTGAAGGAAGAGGAGGGAGTAGGGAGGATGTGAAGGAAGGAGGGTGTAGGGAGGAGGTGAAGGAAGAGGAGGGAGTAGGGAGGAGGTGAAGGAAGAGGGAGTAGGGAGGAGGTGAATGAAGAGGAGGGAGTAGGGAGGAGGTGAAGAAAGAGGAGGGAGTAGGGAGGAGGTGAAGGAAGAGGAGGGAGTAGGGAGGAGGTGAAGGAAGAGGGAGTAGGGAGGAGTGAAGGAAGAGGAGGGAGTAGGGAGGAGGTGAAGGAAGAGGGAGTAGGGAGGATGTGAAGGAAGAGGAGGGAGTAGGGAGGAGGTGAAGGAAGAGGAGGGAGTAGGGAGGAGGTGAAGGAAGAGGAGGGAGTAGGAGGAGGTGAAGGAAGAGGAGGGAGTAGGGAGGAGGTGAAGAAAGAGGAGGGAGTAGGGAGGAGGTGAAGGAAGGGAGGGAGTAGGGAGGAGGTGAAGGAAGAGGAGGGAGTAGGGAGGAGGTGAAGGAAGAGGAGGGAGTAGGGAGGATGTGAAGGAAGAGGGAGTAGGGAGGAGGTGAAGGAAGAGGAGGGAGTAGGGAGGAGGTGAAGGAAGAGGAGGGAGTAGGGAGGAGGTGAAGGAAGAGGAGGGAGTAGGGAGGAGGTGAAGAAAGAGGAGGGTGTAGGGAGGAGGTGAAGGAAGAGGAGGGAGTAGGGAGGAGGTGAAGAAAGAGGAGGGAGTAGGGAGGAGGTGAAGAAAGAGGGAGTAGGGAGGAGGTGAAGGAAGAGGAGGGAGTAGGGAGGAGGTGAAGGAAGAGGAGGGAGTAGGGAGGAGGTGAAGGAAGAGGAGGGAGTAGGGAGGAGGTGAAGTAAGAGAGGAAGTAGGGAGGAGGTGAAGAAGAGGAGGGAGTAGGGAGGAGGTGAAGGAAGAGGAGGGAGTAGGGAGGATGTGAAGGAAGAGGGATAGGGAGGAGGTGAAGGAAGAGGAGGGAGTAGGGAGGAGGTGAAGGAAGAGGAGGGAGTGGGAGGAGGTGAAGGAGGAGGAGGGAGTAGGGAGGAGGTGAAGAAAGAGGAGGGAGTAGGGAGGAGATGAAGGAAGAGGAGGGAGTAGGGAGGAGGTGAAGAAAGAGGAGGGGGTAGGGAGGAGGTGAAGAAAGAGGGAGTAGGGAGGAGGTGAAGGAAGAGGAGGGAGTAGGGAGGAGGTGAAGGAAGAGGGAGTAGGGAGGAGGTGAAGGAAGAGGAGGGAGTAGGGAGGAGGTGAAGGAAGAGGGAGTAGGGAGGAGTGAAGGAAGAGGAGGGAGTAGGGAGGAGATGAAGGAAGAGGCAGTAGGGAGGTGGTGAAGGAGAGGGAGTAGGGAGGAGGTGAAGAAAGAGGAGAGAGTAGGGAGGAGGTGAAGGAAGAGGAGGGAGTAGGGAGGAGGTGAAGGAAGAGGGAGAGGGAGGAGGTGAAGAAAGAGGGAGTAGGCAGGAGGTGAAGGAAGAGGGAGTAGGGAGGAGGTGAAGGAAGAGGAGGGAGTAGGGAGGAGGTGAAGGAAGAGGGAGTAGGGAGGAGGTGAAGGAAGAGGAGGGAGTAGGGAGGAGATGAAGGAAGAGGAGGGAGTAGGGAGGAGGTGAAGGAAGAGGAGGGAGTAGGGAGGAGATGAAGGAAGAGGCAGTAGGAGGAGGTGAAGGAAGAGGGAGTATGGAGGAGGTGAAGGAAGAGGAGGGAGTGGGGAGGATGTGAAGGAAGAGGAGGGAGTAGGGAGGAGATGAAGAAGAGGCAGTAGGGAGGAGGTGGAAGAAAGAGGGAGTAGGGAGGAGGTGAAGGAAGAGGGAGTAGGGAAGAGGTGAAGGAAGAGGAGGGAGTAGGGAGGAGGTGAAGAAATAGGGAGTAGGGAGGAGGTGAAGGAAGAGGAGGGAGTAGGGAGGAGGGGAAGGAAGAGGGAGTAGGGGAGGAGGTGAAGGAAGAGGAGGAGTAGGGAGGAGGTGAAGGAAGAGGGAGTAGGGAGGAGGTGAAGGAGAGGAGGGAGTAGGGAGGAGGTGAAGAAAGAGGAGGGAGTAGGGAGGAGGTGAAGGAAGAGGGAGTAGGGAGGTGGTGAAGAAGAGGGAGTAGGGAGGAGATGAAGGAAGAGGTGGGAGTAGGGAGGAGGTGAAGGAAGAGGAGGGAGTAGGGAGGAGGTGAAGGAAGAAGGAGTAGGGAGGAGGTGAAGGAAGAGGAGGGAGTAGGGAGGATGTGAAGGAAGAGGAGGGAGTAGGGAGGAGGTGAAGGAAGAGGAGGGAGTAGGGAGGAGGTGAAGGAAGAGGGAGTAGGGAGGAGGTGAAGGAAGAGGAGGGAGTAGGGAGGAGGTGAAGAAAGAGGAGGGAGTAGGAGGAGGTGAAGGAAGAGGAGGGAGTAGGGAGGAGGTGAAGGAAGAGGGAGTAGGGAGGAGGTGAAGGAAGAGGAGGGAGTAGGGAGGAGGTGAAGGAAGAGGGAGTAGGGAGGATGTGAAGGAAGAGGAGGGAGTAGGGAGGAGGTGAAGGAAGAGGAGGGAGTAGGGAGGAGGTGAAGGAAGAGGAGGGAGTAGGAGGAGGTGAAGAAAGAGGAGGGAGTAGGGAGGAGGTGAAGGAAGAGGGAGTAGGGAGGATGTGAAGGAAGAGGGAGTAGGGAGGAGGTGAAGGAAGAGGAGTGAGTAGGGAGGAGGTGAAGGAAGAGGAGGGAGTAGGGAGTGGTGAAGGAAGAGGAGGGAGTAGGGAGGAGGTGAAGAAAGAGGAGGGAGTAGGGAGGAGGTGAAGGAAGAGGAGGGAGTAGGGAGGAGGTGAAGAAAGAGGATGGGAGTAGGGAGGAGGTGAAGGAAGAGGAGGGAGTAGGGAGGAGGTGAAGAAAGAGGGAGTAGGGAGGAGGTGAGAAATAGGAGTAGGAGGAGGGAAGGAAGAGGGAGGGAGTAGGGAGGAGGTGAAGAAATAGGGAGTAGGGAGGAGGTGAAGAAAGAGGAGGGAGTAGGGAGGAGGTGAAGGAAGAGGGGAGTAGGGAGGAGGTGAAGAAAGAGGGAGTAGGGAGGAGGTGAAGAAAGAGGAGGGAGTAGGGAGGAGTGAAGAAAGAGGGAGTAGGGAGGAGGTGAAGGAAGAGGTGGGAGTAGGGAGGAGGTGAAGAAAGAGGAGGGAGTAGGGAGGAGGTGAAGGAAGACGAGGGAGTAGGGAGGAGGTGAAGGAAGAGGAGGGAGTAGGGAGGAGGTGAAGGAAGAGGGAGTAGGGAGGAGGTGAAGGAAGAGGAGGAGTAGGGAGGATGTGAAGGCAGAGGAGGGAGTAGGAGGGAGGTGAAGGAAAGAGGAGGGAGTAGGGAGGAGGTGAAGGAAGAGGAGGGAGTAGGGAGGAGGTGAAGGAAGAGGAGGGAGTAGGGAGGAGGTGAAGGAAGACGAGGGAGTAGGGAGGAGGTGAAGGAAGAGGTGGGAGTAGGGAGGAGGTGAAGGAAGAGGAGGGAGTAGGAGGAGGTGAAGGAAGAGGAGGATTAGGGAGGAGGTGAAGGAAGAGGGAGTAGGGAGGAGGTGAGGAAGAGGAGGGAGTAGGAGGAGGTGAAGGAAGAGGGAGTAGGGAGGAGGTGAAGGAAGAGGAGGGAGTAGGGAGGAGATGAAGGAAGAGGCAGTAGGGAGGTGGTGAAGGAAGAGGGAGTAGGGAGGAGGTGAAGAAAGAGGAGAGAGTAGGGAGGAGGTGAAGGAAGAGGAGGGAGTAGGGAGGAGGTGAAGGAAGAGGGAGTAGGGAGGAGGTGAAGAAAGAGGGAGTAGGCAGGAGGTGAAGGAGAGGGAGTAGGGAGGAGGTGAAGGAAGAGGAGGGAGTAGGGAGGAGGTGAAGGAAGAGGGAGTAGGGAGGAGGTGAAGGAAGAGGAGGGAGTAGGGAGGAGATGAAGGAAGAGGAGGGAGTAGGGAGGAGGTGAAGGAAGAGGAGGGAGTAGGGAGGAGATGAAGGAAGAGGCAGTCGGGAGGAGGTGAAGGAAGAGGGAGTATGGAGGAGGTGAAGGATGAGGAGGGAGTAGGGAGGATGTGAAGGAAGAGGAGGGAGTAGGGAGGAGATAAAGGAAGAGGCAGTAGGGAGGAGGTGAAGAAAGAGGGAGTAGGGAGGAGGTGAAGGAAGAGGGAGTAGGGAAGAGTTGAAGGAAGAGGAGGGAGTAGGGAGGAGGTGAAGAAATAGGGAGTAGGGAGGAGGTGAAGGAAGAGGAGGGAGTAGGGAGGAGGTGAAGGAAGATGGAGTAGGGAGGAGGTGAAGGAAGAGGAGGGAGTAGGGAGGAGGTGAAGGAAGAGGGGTAGGGAGGAGGTGAAGGACGAGGAGGAGTAGGTAGGAGGTGAAGAAAGAGGAGGGAGTAGGGAGGAGGTGAAGGAAAAGGGAGTAGGGAGGAGGTGAAGAAAGAGGGAGTAGGGAGGGAGATGAAGGAAGAGGAGGGAGTAGGGAGGAGGTGAAGAAAGAAGGGAGTAGGGAGGAGGTGAAGAAAGAGGAGGGAGTAGGGAGGAGGTGAAGGAAGAGGAGGGAGTAGGGAGGAGGTGAAGGAAGAAGGAGTAGGGAGAGGTGAAGGAAGAGGAGGGGGTAGGGGGATGTGAAGGAAGAGGAGGGAGTAGAGAGGAGGTGAAGGAAGAGGAGGGAGTAGGGAGGAGGTGAAGGAAGAGGGAGTAGGGAGGAGGTGAAGGAAGAGGAGGGAGTAGGGAGGAGGTGAAGAAAGAGGAGGGAGTAGGGAGGAGGTGAAGGAAGAGGAGGGAGTAGGGAGGAGGTGAAGGAAGAGGGAGTAGGGAGGAGGTGAAGGAAGAGGAGGGAGTAGGGAGGAGGTGAAGGAAGAGGGAGTAGGGAGGATGTGAAGGAAGAGGAGGGAGTAGGGGAGGAGTGAAGGAAGAGGAGGGAGTAGGGAGGAGGTGAAGGAAGAGGAGGGAGTAGGGAGGAGGTGAAGAAAGAGGAGGGAGTAGGGAGGAGGTGAAGGAAGAGGGAGTAGGGAGGATGTGAAGGAAGAGGGAGTAGGAGGAGGTGAAGGAAGAGGAGGGAGTAGGGAGGAGGTGAAGGAAGAGGAGGGAGTAGGGAGTAGGTGAGAAGAGGAGGAGTAGGGAGGAGGTGATAAAGAGGAGGGAGTAGGGAGGAGGTGAAGGAAGAGGAGGGAGTAGGAAGGAGGTGAAGAAAGAGGAGGGAGTAGGGAGGAGGTGAAGGAAGAGGAGGGAGTAGGGAGGAGGTGAAGAAAGAGGAGTGGGAGGAGGTGAAGAACTAGGGAGTAGGAAGAGGTGAAAGGAAGAGGAGGGAGTAGGGAGGAGGTGAAGAAATAGGGAGTAGGGAGGAGGTGAAGGAAGAGGAGGGAGTAGGGAGGAGGTGAAGGAAGAGGGGGAGTAGGGAGGAGGTGAAGAAAGAGGGAGTAGGGAGGAGGTGAAGAAAGAGGAGGGAGTAGGGAGGAGGTGAAGAAAGAGGGAGTAGGGAGGAGGTGAAGGAAGAGGAGGGAGTAGGGAGGAGGTGAAGAAAGAGGAGGGAGTAGGGAGGAGGTTGAAGGAAGACGAGGGAGTAGGGAGGAGGTGAAGGAAGAGGAGGGAGTAGGGAGGAGGTGAAGGAAGAGGGAGTAGGGAGGAGGTGAAGGAAGAGGAGGGAGTAGGGAGGATGTGAGGAAGAGGAGGGAAGGGGAGAGGTGAAGGAAGAGGAGGGAGTAGGGAGGAGGTGAAGGAAGAGGAGGGAGTAGGGAGGAGGGAAGGAAGACGAGGGAGTAGGGAGGAGGTGAAGGAAGAGGTGGGAGTAGGGAGGAGGTGAAGGAAGAGGAGGGAGTAGGGAGGAGGTGAAGGAAGAGGAGGGAGTAGGGAGGAGGTGAAGAAAGAGGAGGGAGTAGGGAGGAGGTGAAGAAAGAGGGAGCAGGGAGGAGGTGAAGAAAGAGGAGGGAGTAGGGAGGAGGTGAAGGAAGAGGGGGGAGGAGGTGAAGGAAGAGGGAGTAGGGAGGAGGTGAAGGAAGAGGGAGTAGGGAGGGAGGTGAAGGAAGAGGAGGGAGTAGGGAGGAGGTGAAGGAAGAGGGAGTAGGAGGAGGTGAAGAAAGAGGAGTGAGTAGGGAGGAGGTGAAGGAAGAGGGGGAGTAGGGAGGAGGTGAAGAAAGAGGGAGCAGGGAGGAGGTGAAGAAAGAGGGAGTAGGGAGGAGGTGAAGGAAGAGGGTGTAGGGAGGAGGTGAAGGAAGAGGAGGGAGTAGGGAGGAGGTGAAGGAAGAGGAGGGAGTAGGGAGGAGGTGAAGAAAGAGGGAGTAGGGAGGAGGTGAAGAAGAGGGAGTAGGGAGGAGGTGAAGGAAGAGGAGGGAGCAGGGAGGAGGTGAAGGAAGAGGAGGGAGTAGGGAGGAGGTGAAGAAAGAGGGAGTAGGGAGGAGGTGAAGGAAGAGGAGGGAGTAGGGAGGAGGTGAAGGAAGAGGGAGTAGGGAGGAGGTGAAGAACGAGGGAGTAGGGAGGAGGTGAAGGAAGAGGAGGGAGTAGGGAGGAGGTGAAGGAAGAGGAGGGAGCAGGGAGGAGGTGAAGAAAGAGGAGGGAATTGAAGATTGAAACAGAGAGAAGGAGAGGAGGAGGAGGAGGTGAAGGAAGAGGAGGGAGCAGGGAGGAGGTGAAGGAAGAGGAGGGAGTAGGGAGGAGGTGAAATAAGAGGGAGTAGGGAGGAGGTGAAGGAAGAGGAGGGAGCAGGGAGGAGGTGAAGGAAGAGGAGGGAGTAGGGAGGATGTGAATAAAGAGGAGGGAATTGAAGATTGAAACAGAGAGAAGGAGAGGAGGAGGGAGGAGGTGAAGGAAGAGGAGGGAGTAGGGAGGAGGTGAAGGAAGAGGAGTGAGCAGGGAGGAGGTGAAGAAAGAGGGAGTAGGGAGGAGATGAAGAAAGAGGAGGGTGTAGGGAGGAGGTGAAGGAAGAGGGGAGTAGGGAGGATGTGAAGAAAGAGGAGGGAATTGAAGATTGAAACAGAGAGAAGGAGAGGAGGAGGAGGAGGATACGGGGAGCTCTTACCATTCGTGTAGGGGTTTGCCACCTTTTTGTTTGTCATAACTCTTGCTGTTGCGTTGTTAACCTGTGTTCAGATAGAGTTTAGACAGTTAGAGAGAACACACAAATGCACACACACACACACACGCACACACACACACACACACACACACACACACACACACACACACACACACACACACACACACACACACACACACACACACACACACACACACACACAGACACACACACACACACACACACAGATTACACTCTAGACAGTCAGTGAGGCTAAACTGCATATTGAAGCTTCATTTTTGTTATATAGTTATACTATGGTTATAGCAAAATAAGACCTAATAACATAACAATACAGAATAATACAGTGCCTTCAGAAATACAGTGCCTTCACACTCGTTGGCTTTTCCACATTTTGTTGTGTAACAGCCTGAATTTTAAATTGATTATATTGGGATTCTTTGTCACTGACCTACACACAATATCTCATAATGTCAAAGTAGACTTATGTTTTCGACTACCTCATCTCCGTACCCCACAGATACAATTATCCCTCAGTCGAGCAGTGAATTTCAAACACAGGTTCAAACAAAAGACCAGGGAGGTTTTCCCAACGCCTCGCAAAGAAGGGCTCCTATTGGTAGATGGGTAAAAATAAAACAGAGCAGACATTGAATATTCCCTTTGAGCATGGTGACGTTATTAATTACACTCTGGATGGAGTATCAATACTCTCAGTCACATCAAAGATACATGTATCTTTCCTAACTCAGTTGCCGGAGAGGAAGGAAACCGCTCAGGGTTTTCACCATGAGGTTTAATGGAGACTTGAAAACAGTTACAGATATGAATGGCTGTGATGGGAGAAAACTGAGGATGCATCAACAACATTGTAGTCACTCCACAATACAAACCTAAATGAGATAGTGAAGCCTGTATAGAATAAACATATTCCAAAACATGCTTCCTCTTTGCACTAACGAAAACTGCAAAAAAATAGATTGAGATTGACTTCATGCCCTGAATACAAAGCGTTGTGTTTGGAGCAAATCCAACAGAACAGAACCACTCTTCATATGTTCAAGCATGGTGGTGGCTGCATCATGTTTGGGTATGCTTGTCATCGGCAAGGACTATCAAGGTTTTTTAGGATAATGAGAAACGGAATAGAGCAAAATCCTATTGGAAACCTGGTTCAGTCTGCTTTCTAACAGACACTGGGAGATGAAATCTCAGCAAATCTACACTGGAGTTGCTTATCAAGACGACATTGAATATTCCTGAGTGGCCTAGTTACACTTTTGACTTAAACCAGCTTGAAAATCGATGGCAAGATTTGTAAATAGCTGCCCAACAACCAACTTGACAGAGCTTGAAGAATTTTATAAAGAATATGTACACATATTATACAATCCAGGTGTTGAAAGCTCTTAGAGACTCACAGCTATAATTGCTGCCAAAGGCTTTCGAACATGTATTGACTCTGGGGGTTGAACACTTTTACATTGGAATATTTTCTGTAGATCATTGACAAAAAAAATTACCTTTAAATCAATTTTAATCCCACCTTAGTAACGCACCAAAAAGTGGAACAAGTGAGTACTTTCTGAAGGCACTGTATATCACCAGCATCAGATGAACAGGAAAGCAACATTCAAACCACCTTGGTGAAGGGAACCATCTTGTAAACCTAATGAGCCAGAATCCATTTTCTACAAACATCTCTATCAATCGCTTAGGGCCTCTCACTCTAAACAGAAATGTCTCTGAGGTTGCTGAGTAAAAACATTGTATCACCCAGCCCCTGGCAGAGTTGAGTTGAGTTTAGTATGTTTTCCTAACCCACCGTGTTAGCATTTCCCTTGGCCGCTAAATAGAGCTAATGACTTTCATATCCAATAGACCAGCAGGTCAGACCTTGAGGCTACGCTAACGCCACGCTAACGTGTGTCTGATGTGATGTATGGGCCCAGGTATTATTTATATATTACATACAGTTGAAGTCAGAAGTTTACGTACACTTAGGTTGGAGTCATTAAAACTTGTTTTTCAACCACTCCACAAATTTCTTGTTAACAAACTATAGATTTGGCAAGTCGTTTAGGACATCTACTTTGTGCATGACACAAGTCATTTTTCCTACAATTGTTTACAGGCAGATTATTTCACTTATAAGTTTACATACACTAAGTTGACTGTGCCTTTAAACAGGTTGGAAAATTCCAGAAAATGCTGTCATGGCTTTAGAAGCTTCTGATAGGCTAATTGACATCATTTGAGTCAATTTGAGGTGTACCTGTGGATGTATTTCAAGGCCTACCTTCAAACTCAGTGGCTCTTTGCTTGACATCATGGGAAAATCTAAAGAAATCAGCCAAGACCTCAGAAAATAAATTGTAGACCTCCACAAGTCTGTTCATCCTTGGAAGCAATTTCCAAACGCCTGAAGGTACCACGTTCATCTGTACAAACAATAGTACGCAAGTATAAACAGCATGGGACCACACAGCCGTCATCCCGCTCTGGAAGGAGACGTGTTCTGTTCCTAGAGATGAACGTACTTTGGTGTGAAAAGTGCAAATCAATCCCAGAACAACAGCAAAGGACCTTGTGAAGATGCTGGAGGAAACAGGTACAAAGTATCAAAATCCACAGTAAAACGAGTCCAAAATTGACATAACCTGAAAGGCTGCTCAGCAAGGAAGAAAATGGAAAAATGGGGAGACCTGCAAGCAGAAAAAACACCATCCCAACCGTGAAGCACGGTGGTGGCAGCATCATGTTGTGGATGTGCTTTGCTGCAGGAGGGTCAGGTGACTTCACAAAATAGATGGCTTCATGAGGGAGGAAAATTATGTGGATATATTGAAGCAACATCTCAAGACATCAGTCAGGAAGTTTGTGGAAGGCTACCTAAAAACATTTGACCCAAGTTAAACAATTTAAAGGAATGCTACCAAATCTAATTTAGTGTATTTAAACTTCTGACCCACTGGGAATGTGATGAAAGAAATAAAAGCTTAAATAAATAATTCTCTCTACTATTATTCTCATATTTCACATTCTTAAAAGAAAGTGGTGATCCTAACTGACCAAAGACAGGGAATTGTTTTACTAGGATTAATTGTCAGTAATTGTTAAAAACTAAGTTTAAATGTATTTGACTAAGGTGTATGTAAACTTCCGACTTCAACTGTATATTACCTTAACAATAGGGTTTGCAGGTAGCCTAGTGGTTAAGACTGTTGGGCCAATAACCTCTGATTCAGAGGGGTTAAATGACTACTGCAACTCTCTGA